>NW_011494924.1:2486406-2556941 GCF_000754665.1 Bison bison bison | reverse complement strand
CTGAGAAAAAAAAAATAATAATAAAAAAATAAAAAATAAATAAATAAATAAATGTCATTCATTTTAACATTGTAAAATTTTCTATTTATAATTTAAATTATTCTTTTTTGTTTGTTTTTTGCCGCACTGAGCGCCTTGCAGGATCTTAGTTCCTGGAACAGGGATTGAACCAGGGCCAGGTCAATTGAACACAGTCCAGGTCGTAACCACTGGACCACCAAGGAATTCCTCCAAATTTAAATTACTCTTAATGTTTGAAAAATTTGAAAGTAATGCCTTTGTGGAATAAAGGCAAAGAATTTCAAATCTTACATTTATTATTAAATATATAAATTAGATTTACATTTCGTATAACACAAATGAGTATGTAAATGTATAGATTTCATGACAGCTTATATTAAATAAGCATAGGACTTCCCTGGTGGCTCAGATGGTGAAGCGTCTGTCTACAATCCAGGAGACCTGGGTTTGATCCCTGGGTCAGGAATATTCCCTGGAGAAGGAAATGGCAACCCACTCCAGTACTCCTGCCTAGAAAATCCCATGGATGGAGGAGCCTGGTGCAGGCTACTGCCCATGGGGTCACAAAGAGTTGGACACGACTGAGCGACTTCACTATATTAAATAAAGTCACAAGTACACAGTGTCAAAATACAAAATCGCTAAATATTCAACTGACTACCTTTTCTCCATTTGAAAGAGCCTAGTAAGAGACGTGCTACACCTCTATGCATACAGTCCCCTCTACTGGAATACCTAGTCCCCTGTGTTACTCATGGGGTAGTGCTATACATCTGTCAAGATTCAGCTTAAACATCATACCTCCCAGATTAAGGTGGTCTTCAGGCAGGCATTGATCTTCCATCACTGACACTTATTAGCACAGCATCTGCTACCCACGGCAACAGGACACTCTAATCAATCTGAGCAAAAAAGATATATGACCAGAGCTTCCACATCCACGTGTGCAGTGTCTTCTCACCATGCATGCCCTAACTGCAGGAAGACAGTTTCATTTAATCTCTACTATTTCCCTGAGTCTCTCACTAAAAGCATGTCTGCACATCCTTCTCCAGGGAACCATGCTCAACCCAAAAATCTCCACAAGTGTCTTCATTCTACCTCTGGGCTCATACACACCCAAGAAGCTCTGCTTTGGGAACTCCACAGCCTATCTTCTCCACACACATGAAGGAAGAAGGTTACAGACCACCCAGGTTTACCAAAGGAACACATCCCGGGTCCCAGACCATATCATCAATAGACCCTCAAGACATTTGATTCCATAACTTGTTTCTGGCTAAATTCTCCAACAAGGCCATGTCTTCCTCTCTTAGGCTGCCATAGTTCACAATATAGCATAGTCCAGAAGAGGGATATCCTACAAGCCCCCTTTGGGCTTCACGGATATTTAAGAAACACCAGAATTTACTCACACTAATTCCCTCATCCACTACTTTACCTCTTTCAATCATTGTTAAGTCAAATTTTATAAAATAAACAACTTTTTAAAGATGAACGTTGGGGACTTCACTGGTGGTCCAGTGGTAAAGAATCTGCCAGCCAATGCAGGGCACATGGGTTCAGTCCCTGGTCCAGGACGATCCCACATGCCGCAGGGCAACTAAGACTGTGAGCTGTGACTACTGACGCCCAAGCGCCTTAGCGCCTGTGCTCTGCAGCAAGAGAAGCCACCACAATGAGAAGCCGCGCACAGCAACTCTGCTCGCCCAAACTAGAGAAAGTCCATGTGCAGCAATGAAAACCCAGCACAGTCAAAAATGGATAAATAAATTTTTTAAAAAGATGAACGTTGATCAAGAATCTTAGAACGGGGTTCGGGGTGAGAGGGAGATTTAAGAGGGAGGAGACATATGTATACCTAGAGCTGATTCATGTTGATGTATGGCAGAAACCAACACAACGTTGTAAGGCAACGATTCTCTAATGAATATGATCATAACTATATTTTTTAAGTACCAAGGAAAAAAGAATGTAGAATTGTTTTTTAATTTCATTATTAAGAAATACAATGATTCAAAGTAAAAGACAAGGGACAGACCAAGAGAAAATACAGTACAATATATATAAAAGACAAAGGGTCCATATCAATAATACACAAAGGCAACTTGGCAAATCAATAATAAAAACAAATAACCCTACAGGAAGTGGACAAAGACTAAAGACAATTCACAAAAAATAGACTAAAATATTCAATAAAACATGAAAAACTGTTCAATCTCATTTTAAAAAATACAACTTCCAATGTTAACCTACATTAAAGAAAATTTAAAAAGGTGAGTAGTATCCACAGATAGGAAGAATGTAGGGAAAACGCGTACCACACTCTGTACTATACCACACTCTTGATCATAATATAAAGCAGAATGGTCTTTTTATGAAGGATGATTTGTCATCGGAATTTAAAACACGCATTCTGTTGAATCTAGCAATCATACTTATAAAAACGTATCCTACAGGACTCTTCACTAGCGTTCAAGGATTACTATATTAATGTAATATAGTATTGCTTTTGTAGTATTTAGTATTTAGGTTATTACTTTGCTATTGCTCAGTAATAACCTAAATATCCATCAAAAGGAACCATTTATCAGAAATATAACATTATGAAATTATGATTTTTTTTTCGCATTACCAATAACATCCAAATAGCTATTAATACAACACGCAATCATGGGACTTATCTTTCTGTGTAGTCATGGATACGTGCAACTACCTAAACTGTGTGTCTATTAACATAAGGTAGAGTTTTCTCCGTCAGTAATGGTAGAAGACCTCCCATGGAAACAACCCTTTTGATTACAACCATTATAAACTCTGGGGAAAAAATATAAAAGAAAAAAATATCTAAAGGCACTGAAGAGCAACAAGGACAGACAGAAACACGAGTTAGACATTTGAAATAAACTTTTCATGTAAAGATGGGCTCCAGTAAGAAGCACTGCATAGCTAAAACCCTTGAGTCTTATTGGCTGAAGAAACAGAAGACAAAGTTCACTGCAATGACAACAGCTAGAAAGTGAGGAGTAAAATCTTAGAAAGAAGCCAGCCACAAAAGGGTGGCCTCATTTGATACATTTAAATTCTGTCTGATCGCTGACTGATCTCCGAACCTATAAAATTCCAAGAAGACCAACTGAAGCTCAAAGACTGAACAGAGGTTTCAGATTCTGCCCGTTGCAGGAGAAAAGAAAACATAAAACAGAAGCATACTGCAAAAATTCAATAAAGATTTTTATTAATTTAAAAAAAAAGGTCTACATCAAGAAACTGGAGTTTTGAGTTCAAATAAATTTCCCTTTAAAACAAAGAAATCATTATTCTTCAGAGGAGCATAACATAATCCGAACTACAACCTATCACTAACAATGCAAAGGCTATAATCCAATACATTAGAGATATAAAGAAATGGGAAAGTGTCACCTAGAGTGAAGTCAGTCAATGACGATTAACTTCAGAATAATCTAGATGTTGTTAGATAGGTATTTTTTAAAAGCTATTAAAACTATGCTCATGATGAGTAAACAGACTGAAAATCTCAGCAGAGAATCTAGGGGAATAAAAGGAATATTATAGAACTAAAAAGTACTAGAAATAAAAGAATTCACTGGATGGGCTTAAAAGCAGAGTGGAGTTGAGAAAAGCATTTGAAAATATATTGAAAATTTTTCAGTCTGAATGTGAAGGGGGAAAGCTGAACAAAAACATAAAAATCCACAGAGTTCCAGTGACCTGTGGGGTAGTTTCTAAAAGTCTCACATAAATTTGATGAAATAAATCAGTTTTCATATTCAGGCTCAGTAAATTTCAAGCAAGTTATATATAACACTAAAACAAATCTTAACACGTCATAGCCAACTGCTAAAAACCAAAGATAAAAAAGAAAACCTTGAAAGCAGCCAGAAAGAAAACAACACATTACAGTCAGGGAAAACAACAGTATGAATGATCACTAATTTCCTTTCAGAAACAATAGAAGACCATGAATAACATCTTTCAAGTTAGTATAAAGAAGTGATACTTTAAAGTATTTAAAGAAAGAAAAACTGTAAACCCACAATTCTATATCCAGTGAAAATATCCTTTAAGAATGAAAGTTAAAAAAAAAAATGAATGAAAGTTAAATAAAGTCATGTTCAAATAAACAGAAACCAAGAGAATGTGTCACCAGGAAACCTGGCCTACAGAAAAAAAACAAAAAACATGAAAGGAAAATTTAACATGAAAAGAAATCTTCAAGAAGAAATAAAGAAGGGAGGTTCAAGAGGGAGGGGACATGCATATACCTATGGCTGATTCATGTTGATATATGGCAGAAACCAACACAATATTGTAAAGCAATTATCCTCCAGTTAAAAATAAATAAGTTAAAAAACAAAAGATATGAAGAATACTGGATATGGTAAATACATATGTAAATCATTATCTCTTTTTTAATCTTCTTTAAAATATATGGGCAAAAATTATAATACTATACTGTCAACTTTATAGCATACGTAGATTCAATTCATGTGATAACTAGAGCATAAAAAGGGGGTGTTAGTGGATTACACAACATTTTATATAAGATGGTTCAATATTAACTATAAGTAAACTGTGAAAAGTACATATATACATTGTAATACCTAGAGTAACCTCTGAAACAAATGCTAAGAAGTATAGCTTAAAGCTAATAGATCAATTAAAATTGGATTTTAAAAATTCAATTAACCTGAAAAAATAGGGAAGAAGGAAAAGAACAAAACACAGGATCAAACAGAAGAAAAAGCAAAATGGCAGACCTCAATGCAATCGTATCGGTAATTTCATTTAATGTAACTAAACAATGCAGTTAAAATCCAAACCCAACTATCTATAAAAGACAGTTTGAACTTAAAGGCATAGTTATACTGAAAGAAAAGAGATGGAAATAGATAGATCATGTATATAGAAAGCAAAAGAAAGGTGGAGTACCTGTTCTAATATCAGAAAAAGGACATAAGAATTAAGTCAATTTTCATATTCAAGCTCAGTGAGTCTCAAGCAGGTTAAATACAAAACTAAAACAAATTTAAGCACATCATAGTGTGACAGTCAAGAAAAAGACTACCACCAAAGAAACAGTGATATTTCACATTACAAAGAGGGCGATTCATGGTTAGGAATTCATGGGGCTTTCACTGCTGGGGCCCAGGTTCAATTCCTGGTCAGGGAACATTCCACAAGCCTTACCGCCAAAACAGAACACAAAGCGGGGCAATTCATTAGGAGGACATAGCAATTAAAAATATGCATGCAAATAAAAACTAACTTCCAAATACATGGATCAAGAATTAAAGAGAGAAAAAGATAAATCCATAATCACCCATCTCTTAGTAGATGGTAGAAACAGATACACACATGGGAAAAAACAAAACTAAACCAGGGGCAACGTATCAGAAAACCACCATCAACCACCCTGACCTAACTGACAGATTTACAACATGGCAGAACACACAATTTTTTCAGAAGCATACAGAATATCCATCAAGACAGATCATATGCTGGACCAGAAAAAGCAGCAGAGCAAATGTATAAAGGCTGGGGTAATTCCCTGGCAGTCCAGGGGTGAAGACTCCCGCTTTCACTGCAGACCGTGTGGGTGTGATCCTCGGCAGGGGAACTAAAAACTCCCATGCCCCCGTGGCATGGCCAAAAATAAAAACAAATAAAGACTGAAATCCGACAGAGTATGTTCTTTGACCATCAAGGCATTATATCAGAAATCAGTAACAACAAGGTATCTATAAAAAAATCTAACACTTGGAAATGAAACATATTTCTAAGTAACACACAGTCAACAAATAAATCATAGATATTCTGAACTGAATGAAAATGAATATACAACATATCAAAATTTGTAGGATGCAGCTAAAGCAGTGCTTAGAATATTTTATAACTTTAAATGCTCATATTAGAAAAAAGTATCTAAAATCAATGACCTATATTTCTAGAAACATTTAAAGAAAGAAAACAAGATCAAAACAGAAATCAATGACATTTTTTTTAAATAGAGAAAACTAAAGCAAAAGGTTAGTTCTTTGAAATCATTTACAAAACTGATAAATCCTCAGTAAATCAAGAAAAGAGAGGAAGTACAAATTAGCAATATCAGACAAGCATGTAGCATTTTTAAGTATATAGCACCAAAATAAGAAACTGTTATTAATAAAGGGTGAAAAAAAAATTAGGAAAGTTCATTTTAGTTCACAATCAAAGCAGAAGCAGAAGTATATTTTATAAGCAGATTATGTTAACTCTAAATATGAACCTGCCACAGTAGAAATCTCTTGTAATTCAGCAAGGGGAGAAGCCGGTTCTGTTTTCATAGTGTTTTCTCCCATTGACTTGCAGTTCAACTCCAAGCCTGCAGGCCCCAATCCATCCCCAATGGAGTGGCAAGTTATTGTAGATGAGACCTGGCCAGCTTCCAAAGGAGATTTCAACTGACCTAGAAGAAAAAGAGAAAGATTGGGGAACATATACATGTATTTAGTCTGAGAACCAAAAGTCCCACAAAAGACTAATAAAGTCAGGGTCTTTTTAGAGGAAGCCATTCATTTCACAGAATACATTCACAAGTTCCAGCACACATAGGGTTGTAAGCATATCAAAGAAAAAGGCTAATAAGAAGCTAAAGTGAAGGGAGGATCTACTGGAAATATTAACAAAAAGGCAGACGCACTAGAGTAAGATGGCATCAGAAAGACAGAAGAACAAGGCTCTTTAGCACTATACCTCCAACCCAACATTCACATACATAAGCAAAATCAATCACAAATGCACACAAAAGTTTGTCTGTGAATCCTCAGTGAAAAATAATATGAGAAATACTGCAGCCAAATCAATATCTTGATTTCAAGACAATCTAAAACTTGTGTAAGGCAGTACACAATGACTGATTTAGACAGGTTCTCACTGGAGAAGGCAATGGCACCCCATTCCAGTACTCTTGCCTGGGAAATCCCATGGATGGAGGAGCCTGGTAGGCTACAGTCCATGAGGTTGCTAAGAGTTGGACACGACCGAGCGACTTCACTTTCACTTTTCACTTTCATCCATTGGAGAAGGAAATGGCAACCCACTCCAGTGTTCTTGCCTGGAGAATCCCAGGGACAGAGGAGCCTGGTGGGCTGCCATCTATGGAGTCACACAGAGTCGGACACGACTGACATGACTTAGCAGCAGCAGCACCAAGACAGGCAGCAGGTTGGCAAGACCATTCTAGAACAGACTCTACTCACCTTCTTCTGATTCCTTGGTATTGGATGAAGTGTTTTGCAAAGGATCAGTATTAACCGTATCAACCAAATCTGATACAACCAAGTCAGGATCTAGAATTTCATGGGTCCCATTAGTGGACAGCCTGGAAGACCGTCTCCTTGATAAGTCTTTGTCAGTGTTTTCCGAGTAGTTTTTTGACTTTTCCTGGGCTACAAACCATTAAGAGAGTTGTAGTCAAGAGACCAGAAGAAATAACTCTGCTACTATAGATTTCTGGGGCTTCCCACGTGATGTTAGTGGTAAAGAACTCACCTACCAATGCAGGAGACATAAGAGACGCAGGTTTGATACCTAGGTTGGGAAGATCCCCTGGAGGAGGAAATGGCAACCCACTCTAGTATTCTTGCCTGGAGAATCCCATGGACAGAGGAGACTGGCGGGCTATAGTCCATGGAGTCACAAAGAGTCGGACACTACTGAAGTGAATTAGCACACACAGATTTCTGGACTGGCTGCCTTGATAAGGGCTTAAACAGACTTCTGGCATCAATGATGAAAGGAAATACCTTATCCTGGCTTATAGTTTTAAATAAAGGCACAGTCTTTCTGCCATGACATAATTTTCCTAATTTAAGGATCTGTGATATGAAAATATGTGGGCAAGGTCACATCCCAATCTTGACAAGTGCTATTTTGGGGCTTTCCAACATAAAAATGTACGTATTAACCACACCCCAAGGCAATAAGGTTTACAGAGCCTTAGAGCCATCATAAGTCCTTTCTGGAACCAATAGGGTATTTTTAAAAAATCAATAAATAGCATTTTTTAAAATGGAAGTACAGTTGATTTACAATGTTGTGATAGTTTCAGGTGTGCATGAATATATAGGTTCATGCACATACATATGCTCTTTTTCAGACTCTTCCACTACACTAGGTTATTTTAAAATATTGAATATAGCTCCCTGTGCTAGAGTAAGATCAATAAATATATATTTAAAGTTTCACTCGTCACAGGAAATCCATCACTTCCTAAGCCATTAAATTTCCAGTGGAATCCAAATCAGATGGGTATGGAAATGGCATTACTGAACTCAACATTAACATAGCTTGTGCTTTGGGATTTATTTTCCCTCTAGCAAAATCCTCTGATCCAAACACATTCCATTCACACTAGCCCCTGTGATCAACAAGCATTAGAGTCTATAAGGCCCAGGTGACAACACGGACACAGGGGAGCTAACCCAACGGTTGTCAAGTTCCAGCCACACATACACAAACGGAAGACTCACATGAATTTTTGTCAAGCCGAGGACGTTTTAACGGGACTTCATTTCCTTTTGATATTTTCCGTCTTCTCAATTCCAATGTTATTGGTTGCAAAGTTTGAGAGTTTGAATCCACAGCTATAATGATTATAAAACCACACACACACAAAAAAAAAAGATATGTAGTTTTTTATTGACCAATTCTCATGCTGTATACAAATAAAACATATGTGTATATGTGTGTATACATATACACACACACACACAAATCATTGCATGATAAATAAACCCTCAAAGGGCATTCTTACTTAAGCCAAAAGGAGTAAAAAGTGAAATGGGTGAGAGATTACTTCCTTATAGGAAATGCTGACATCCTGCAGACTGACCTCTGAATCTTTGTGATCTTTCCTACGACCCAGCTCTAGTCATATACTGATCTCCTAAAACCCACTCCTTAAATATCCTAATATGACTCCTTTAAAATGAGGGTATACAAAGGCAACAGTAAAGTCATTTTTATAACCATCAAATCTTCTCATCAAAATTTGGCTTATTCAATACTCAGGAAATCCACCATGCAGGCTAATCCTTAAAATGTTGTACCCTGGGACTAAAGCTTGATTATTATTTTCAACCTCTACTTGCTGAACTGGTCAGCTTGGCATTGGTCCTAGTTTTGAGGGACCAAAGAGAATGTCAACATTTACAACCTCTTAAAAACAATTCCAGAAAAATCTCAGGAGACCATGCTATTTGATAGCCAATGTTCCAGACAAGGCTGCTTAACACTGGCAAATCCAGCACTGACATAATTTTAGCAGTGCAGAAGCTAAACCCTTAGACGGTACTCACTTTTTATTTTTTAAACCTAACAAGAAGTTCTCTCCCATCAGGAAAGATAAGAATCCAAAAGGCAGGCAGAAGAAAAAAACAAAAGAAATTGGAAAGCTTGAGGGAAAGGTAGGGCTAGGGGGTCTGATGAAGGTTGAAATGAGAGAAAGCAGCAGCCAGGGGAAGGAAGAGAGGGAAGAGGGAAGGAAATGGGAGGGGAAGAAGGAGGGGGAGAGAGAAGACTCATCTAAGACCAGAAGCTTCAGATCTGCCATGTCAAATGTACAAAGGACAGAGGGCTGAGCTTTGAGGAGGCAAACCTGATGAGAATGCTGGTCTCTTTGGTTCTTTGTGTGTTCAAGCTTCTCAATGTGCCAACATTACTTCGTTCCAAGGGTGGGAACTTAGAGATCACACACATTCCACATTAAATACAAACAACCCTCCCTAAATAGCTCAGATCTGGTTCCAGTAAGGTCTGTATAATCTAGCGAGCTCAAGCCTCCACCATGTCAACTGACTTATTTCAAGCGATTTTTAAAGAGGATTTGAAGTATATGAAATACTGGCAAGCCTTCACATTGATACCATATACAAACCGGGGCTAACCACACAGAAACTCAATGTTTCCCAACACTGAATTATTTTTACAGTAAGAATCATCTGGGAAGGTTGTTAATAATTAGTATTCCCAAATCCTGCTCCAGAGATTCTAACTGGAGAGGAACAGCTCAGGCAAGTGTTAACAGTAAGCTTGGAAAACCCCAGTTCTCTATTAAATTTGATCCTATCTGGTGTAACATCCTACACTTAATACAAGCAATAAACTGAATGCCCCATTTTTAATCAGAGTGAAGTAAGGTGGCTTCAGAGAAGCAGTCTGCAGACTGGAATGCAAGTATCCCAGTCCACACTTTCCAGATAGTACAACCCACTGTAAGAGTAACCAAAGGGGAATCTGTTTCAGAACACTCAAGTCCCACATACTCACTCTCTTCCCTAAACTATGGTGAGGACACATCAGATTTCTGCCTGTTCACACTGTCTACCTTTCCTTGAATAAGTGCCCTCCTCCCACTTACACAAAAAGGCCTGCTTATTTACATCCCACATCGTAACACGGTACACTGCCCAGAGGTTTAAAATGTCTAGACCTTCTCAACAGGGGTTCCTCATTTGAAAACAGAACAAAGGTTATTTTCTTAATTCTCCCAAGAGTTGTTTATAACTAGTACCACCACCAATTGGCAGAAGTCAATTCATTACAGGTCACAGATGCCTTGGGCATTAGAGCTTAATTCTCTCTTGGAATCCTACTGAGAAAGCCAGTGAAGTTAGACCACTGCTGTCCAATAGAAATATGAGAGCCACAAATGGAAGCCACATAGATAATTTTAAATTTTCAGTTGTCACTTGAAAAAGTTAAAAAAGTGAAAATAATTTAAACTTATATTTTATATTTATGTTAAATATATAAAATAGCTACATATTTATATTAAATAGATGAATTATATTGAATATATTTTAAATTTATATTTATACAAAATATTCTGTAAATATAAAAAATATAAAAACATTTATATACTTAAATATGAATATTTAATTCATATTTTATTTAACCCAATACACCCAAAAAAATCATTTCAATATGTAATCAATATTTTTAAACTACTGAGATATTCTACATTCGTGGGTGGGTTTTTTTTTGTTGCTAAGGTTTAGTAAATCCAGAGTGTGTTTTGTGGGTTCTGTTTTTTGTTTATTTGGCAATGCCATGTGGCTTGTGGGATCTTAGTTTCCAGACAAGGGACTGAACCCAGAGTCTGGGCAGTGAAAGCATGGAGTCCTAACCACTGGGCAGCCAGGGAATTCCCTCCAGTGTGTGTTTCAGAGTTACGGCCCATCTCAATTCAGAATAGCCACATTTCAAGCACTCAGTAACCACGAGTGGCCAGCAGCTCCCATACTGGACAGTGCAAGTCCAGGCCCCAGTTAGGAATAGGTACAATGCTGAGCTCTTTGAGAGTGAAAACAACCACTGAAAGGGGAAGCGCCTTATTTCAACTGGGAAGAAAGCAAACCATCGTCCAATTTCATACCTTAAAATTAGGACTAAGATGTAAGAAGGCTGTCTACTGGGAATGAGCACTAATACATTTATTTGAAGTAAATAAGAGTTTTTCCACAAAAATTACATATGATGTTGCTGTCTGGATTGACAGATAAGACTGGCTTTGCATTCTGCATCATTAAGGGGACAACAAATGGGTTGATGCTGTAGTTCCACAGTTTTTTGTATTTTGTTTTGGGTTTTTGTTGCTTTTTTAACTTTTTATTTTCTATTCTGGTACAGTCAACTAGGGCTTTCCCAGGTGGCTCAGTGGTAAAGAAGTCACTTGCAATGTAGAAGACAAGGGTTCAATTCCTGAGTCGGGAAGATTCCCTGGAGAAGGAAATGGCAACCCACTCTAGTATTCATGCCTAGGAAATCCCACAGACAGAGGAGGCCGGTGGGCTACAGTCCATGGGGTCACAAAAGAGTCAGACACAACGTAGAGACTAAACAACAACAATAAATTTAGCTGATTGACAACGCTGTGATATTTGAGGTGAACAGAGAAGGGGTTCAGCCATACATACTGTAGTTCTACAGTTTTGATGAAAATATATTTTATGTCATAGTTTATATTTTTCATCTATGTTTGGCAGCTATTCAGACTTATAAGGAAAAAAACAGGTATCACTTTAAAATGGTAGGGATTCACGGTTTTTATGTAAAGTACACGTAACCAAGAATATCTGCAGGCCTCTGCCACATAATCACAGACGGTGTTCCGTACAGAGATCCTGGGAGCTTTTCACGCCACTCAATCCAGCAAAGGAATGTTTGGCTTAGGAAGAAATTCAGGATTTGTTTCTTTCTTGGCTAGTCTAGAATTCCAAATTTCAACTTTTTAAAATAATTGTGTACGCTTCCCTAAATCCTCTAACCTTGACTCTACCAATTACCCATCTCAGCTTTTCATTTAGACTGAAAATTACCAATCCATAATCACTCTGCAGAGAGCTCAGTTTCAGATGTAACCCCCCTTCCCAGGTCCAGTGCTCTTTGTTCCCACCTCCTCCAAAGATGCCCACACCTACCTACCTCTCTTTTTCCCCTTTCATGTCGCTCATGAAAACACTATTTTCGGATTCCAGGTTCTAGGTAAGCTAAATTGAAGTGAATCATTTGAACTGGCACAAGCAAAAGCCCTTAGCTTACTAGGTTTTATCATATAAGCTGAAGCATCTAGTGAAGAGCTATCTTTCATCTCAGAAGCCCAACCAAGAATATGTTTCCCAAATTTATGTTCCTCTGGATATATGCCTCCCATAAAATTCAGCTCCACGGACATGACTTGTTTTCAGGTGACAGGATGACTCAAGGTCAGTCACAGAAACAAAGGGTTAAATAACAAAGTTATAAAGAACCACAAAGAGCCACAAAAAGAACACTCTTGCAGTGCACACCTGGAAAACTCACCAGTAGGAGCAATGGAAGGGGGTCGGCCTCGCTTTCTTTTTGGCTCCCTCAAGTTTTCCTGTGGACTCTTCACAATGTCTTTTTCAGGTTTCTTATCCACTTGAGCATCTCCAGAATACTCTCTGTCATTTTCTGAAATGTTCTCCTTATCTTCCTTCTCGTTCTTGGGAAGGCTCTTCTCTGACGCTTTTCCCTTTTCAGCACAGATTAACTTTCCTTCTTTATCAGACTGCTTGGCTTGCTTTTCTGTCTTTAAGGCTTTGTCCTCTTTGTCTTTCTTCACAATGGCTGTGGGTTTTCTCTGTTCTTTAAACTTTTCTCGTTTATCAGATGATAGAAGACTTTTGTGTTCTGTTTCTTTAGGCCTAGCATTACCCACAATATTCTAAAATGAGCAAAATAGCGATGAAACACATTTTGTGATTACTTGCAAATATAAAATCAGGTGGTTCTTTGTAAACTTATGAAGATAAAAGAAATTAAAAGAGGATATATTTCAGGTCACATAATGGAAAGCACCACTGAAAATATCCATCCATATGCTGAGGTTTGAGAACCAGTCCTAAGTTTAAAGAAAATAACAGAGTCATGTTGAATTCCTTCTGAGACAATGCTATCTCCCTTATGATTAACAAGTCACTGGAAAGTAGTTAAAGGGACAGACAACTACCCCAGGGACCTCTTCTGGGAAGCAATCTTTTTGATAGCGATGTTCTAAGACAATGCCTTCGTGCCCTGTCTGTTGTCATCCCAAGCGTGACTACACTGACCCAGGGTCTTTCAGAACCTGACGTCCTGTGTAGAGAAGAACCCAATAAACTGATAACTGGTGGCTGAACAGGAAAGCTGTAAAGACTGTCCAACTCAGAAACAGACTGTCTTTGCTTCCTCTACTGGGTAAAGGCTGTGCTCAGACCTACTATGTTCCTGAGCTACTGAGTTTTTGTGCATCAGGAAGAAGTACTACTTTTTGGTTACTTTCCTCCTAAATTACTTTCTTTTAAAATCTCGTTTCCCAGTACACTGTCTACTGTCTCATAATAAAGCCAGCTCTGAAAGCTCCGGAGTTTCTAAAACTACAATTAAGTTTATTTGTGTATGTATCTTCCTTCCAAGACCTCAAGAGAAGAGCAGAGGCCACCACATCAAGTTCATATGGGACCCCTAGCACCGAGCACAAACTAGGCACACAGAGCTTTGCCAGGAGCAAGAAGGAGTATCTCAATGTGCAGTGAGTAAAAGTTTAATTTGTCCCAAGGGGAAAAATAATAAATAAGGAGAATCCTTGTGGTTAGAGCCTGGGAGGAAATTTTATTTTTCAAGTCCTCTAAATTGTCTAAAAGCAGCCAGGTTTGAGAACAAAGCCCTCCTTAGTAACTGCTGGCAGAAATACAAATCGCAACCACCACGAAGAGGGGTTGGCAATTTGGGTCAAAAGACTTACGATTCTACTTTTGAACTAGAATGAATTCCTAGAAATGAAATTTGTTAATGAAATAATTAGACTTGTGTACCCAGACTTACAAATATCTTTAAATGACCACTAGGAAACTGGTTACACAAAGTTGGGTTATATACATATTATAAACACTACATAGCCATTAAAAGCTATATTCCCATACAGGACTTAGGAACTTGGGAAAACATGATTTTGTTAAAAGAGCAAGTTATAGAACAGTAATGTATGACTCAAATTGGAAAAAGAAATACATATGTACATAAGTATCTTTTTAAAAAATACAGAAGGCTATACATCAAAATCTTACAAGCAACTGTATCTAGATGACAGAATTAAACAATTTTTACTTTCAATGTGCTTTTCTGTGCTTTCTAAATTTTCTACAGCAAATATATTTTTATAAGTATAAAAAAAGATAAATGTTCCTTAAATATAGATGATCAAACCATTTAGAGCAGTAAATGCCTATTTAAAAAAAAAAAGAAGAAACAATTACTATATCAAAAAAAGCTTTAAAAATTGACAAATATTTTTTAAGAAGTTTTGCTTTGTAAGTGGCCTCGCTGAGAAGTCATTTATCCAAAAGACTATGTCCTCTTGGGAAAGGAAAACAAACAGGAGCCATGGGCCTGTGCTTGACTACCTGCCAGGTCTGAGATGACAAGAGATACTCAGAGGCAACTGGGAACTGAGGACTGAAGACCCACAATCCACACAGGGTGAGGTGCCCATCTCCAAGTCAAGGCCCTGTGAGTACTATCACCCAGAGACAGCAGCTGAATGTTATTTGGAGCCCTGTCCTTCCACTTTGGGAGATTCTAGACACAATCTTGCAGCTTTTCAGTCCTCTGTCTAAATTAACTCATTCCATAAACTTAACACAAAAACTGCCAAATTTAAGGCCAAAATAATGTATACAGTGCTGTGTAGTTCCTGAGATGCCTGAAAAGCAAAAGATCAAAAAGAAAACATCTTCAGGGCTAAAGCTTTATAATTTTATCAATTTTTTGAAAAGGAAAACCAGCAAAAGGCAAAAAACACTTTTGAGGCTATCTTTAACAATATCATGCATCATGATGCTTTGAAAATGCTAAATATGTACAGAAGAATTTATTAAAGTAAAAGTATTTAATCATAAGACAACAGGTTCCAGCATTACCAAATACTGCCACATCAACCACCCACAGAGATAAATAATAGTAACGATCAGAATCTTTCCCCTCAGCTATTTCATTAAGACATAAATGCAAAATAAACTAAAAGGGGAAAAAATCATGAAGAAAGTAGGCAACACTTTACAATGTCAAAACTCAGGACCTGTGCTTAGACGTGGATGGTGAAAGGGACAACAGAAAACAAACTTTTCAACCCAGGCACATCCAGCACAAGTGACTAACAAATCCACGTCACCACCAGGCCATGGTCCTGAGCTAAAAGGCAAAGGCAGATGAGGAGGGGAGAACATCTCTAGATCTCCTCAAACACTCTGCAAGTTCCCCAAGAGAGGAAACAGCTCTGAGGGCAGGGCCCAAGGAGAGAGAGAAAAGAATAATCCCCAGGCATTTTGGAAAAAAGACCTAACAGGTAATGGTACTTAAGTATTGGCACTTCAGAAAAGAAGACTGTATGAAAAGGAAAAGGCAGAGAGAGAGAAACATTTGTAGTATCTGAAAACTTGCATATTGCTTTCTGGAGAAATCATGTCAGATGAAGGGAAGAGTTTGCCATCATGAACAAATATAGCATCTTTGAGAAACAAAACTACAATATTAGCATTATGCATACCACAAAAGCATAAAACCACATTTCTCACCTGATCTTTGGAAAAAGCTTTGACATGAATATGTTTGACAGTCTGAACTACTCCATCATAAAATTTCACAGTGTAAGTACCTAAAATTCAAAAAGATACGATTTTAACTTGTAGTTTTATGAAAGCGACAAAACTTTTCAAAGCATAAACACAAAGGAGCTCCAACCACAATAATAAACCTACAGGAATTAAAAAGTTGTTTAAGAATCACAATTGGTCTTTCTTATGTCCAAGATAGTAATATGTTTGCCTTTTTTCTCTTTATCATTATAGATTTTGTTTACCTACACAGATCAAAATCCATCAAAAAACTTCATTTTTATGGTGCTACACTAAACTTTTTAAAACCTGCACTGAATTTAGACCAAGAGCAAACACCAGTAAAACGATTAAGAACGTAAACAAACACCTACAATGAACTACCAGGAAGACAAATTAAGGGGAAATCCCATTTATCGTTGCTTCAGAAAAAACAAGTCCTAGGAATAAACCTTGGAGAAGGCGACGGCACCCCACTCCAGTACTCTTGCCTGGAAAAGCCCATGGACGGAGGAGCCTGGTAGGCTGCAGTCCATGGGGTCACAAAGAGTCGGACACGACTGAGCGACTTCACTTTCACTTTTCATTTTCCTGCATTGGAGAAGGAAATGGCAACCCACTCCAGTGTTCTTGCCTGGAGAATCCCAGGGACGGGGGAACCTGGTGGGCTGCCGTCTCTGGGGTCGCACAGAGTTGGACACGACTGAAGCGACTTAGCAGCAGCAGTAGCAGGAATAAACCTACTTAAGGAGCTAAAGGACCTGTACTTGGAAAACTATAAGACACTGATGTAAGAAACTGAAGATGACACAGATGGAAAGACATACTGTGTTATATTCTTAGTGGGAATGTAAATTGGTGCAGCCACTGTGGAAAACAGTATGGAGGTTTCTCAAAAACCTAAAAATAGAACTACCATATAACCCAGCAATTCCACTCTTTGAAATACATCCTAAACAAAAACAAAAGCATTAATTCAAAAAGACACATGCACCCCAATGTTCACAGCAGCATTATTTACAATTGCCAAGATATGGAAGCAACCTAAGTGTCATCAACAGATGGACGGATAGAGATGATGGATGGATACGTGTGTACATGGATACACACATACACACTGGAACACTACTCGGCTATTCAAAAAAAAATGAAATTTTGCCATTTGCAGCAACATGGATGGACCTGAAGGAGGGTATTGTGCTAAGTGAAATAAATCAGACAGATAAAGATGAATATTATATGATCTCACTTACAAGCGGAATCTAAAAAATACAAGTTAGTGAATATAACAAAAAAAGAAACAGATTCATAGATACAGAGAACAAACTAGCGGTTACCAGTGAGGAGAGGGAAACAGGGAGGGGCAAGATAGGGGTAGAGGATTAAGAAGTACAAATTATTATGGATAATGTACAAGGATATACTATACAACACAGGGAATATAGCCAATACTTCATAACAATTATAAGTGGAGTATAACCTTTAAGAATTGTGAATCACTGTATTGTACACTTGTAACAATATAATACTTTATATTAACAATACTTTCATTTTTTAAAAAAAGAGATGTAAGGAAAATGCAGGCTTATTGCTTGGTGAATTATTGCTTATTATTTAATCTTTATTTTCTGAGCTGAGAAATAGTAATATTTAAACTTTAAAAGAAATATGACCATCTGCTAAAGATATGCTTTTAGACGTCATAATAATCTCAAAATCCATATGAACTACCTGCATGTTACTATGTTTAAAAACAGAGACTAGGCTAAAGCACTAAATAGTGCCTGCTACAGTTAGTTTTATTCTTTTTTTTTTTAAGTCTAACAAAAATCACTCTCTGCTAAAAATTTGAAACTGGTTATCCAAATAATCCTGTCCAAATAAGGCATTCAGCTTACAAAAGTTCTCATTAGTTCCACCCAAACCAAATTCTCAAATTTTTGCATTTTAGAACCCACTCATGTCTCTCCTTTGCTGGTTCCAGGAAGTTATCAAAAAAAAAAAAAAGTCATAGTTAATCTTGTCAAGATTACCAATGAACCACTGGTAATCATGTAATGGTTTTCCACTGGTAAACATGGTTAGTTTTCAGAACTAATTTACGACTCAACATGCAAGGGAAAAAATAAATCTAAAGGGCTGAGAGCAGAATAATGCCAACAGTGAAGTTAAGGTCACCTGGCTGGTTGCCTCCATCTTCTACACTCTCTCCCCACCTCGCCCACCCTTCCCCTCCAGTCCTAAACAGGGCCCTGTGAATGGCTACCACCTCTACTGAAACCCTTCCTCTTCAGCATCTCAAAGTCCAATGCAATATGAGCCCAGTGATTTTCCAAACCTTATTTCAAATTACTAGCATACAATACCCAACAACTCAAAGCGACTAGCTACTTGCCACCCACTGAAACTGTCTTGGGACATTTCCACCTCCGCATCTTTATCAAAGTGTTCTCCTGCCTGGAATGTGCCACTCGTTGGTAAGTGCTCAGCTCAAAGGACCACAACATTCCTGTAAAACCTTCCTGACTTCCCTGGTCCTGGAGATTTCTCCCTCCTCTGAACTTCTTACTCATTTGGTTCCTGGTCTACAGAGCCTCACACTCAGGTGCCTTCACACAGAAGGCAGATGCCAAATCAAAGGCAGGCTCTCCAAGGATAGAGACCACATCTAACACCAGTTTCTCACACAGCGCCTGACTCACTGTACTCCAGTGTTTCTCAAAGTGTGGTTCCCCGGACCTGTAGCATCAACAACCCCGTGAACCTATCAGAAATGCAAGTTGGCAGCCCTACCCATGATACACTGAACAACAACTCTGGGAGCGTGAAACAGAAATGTGTGTTTTAATAAGGACTTCAGGTGATTCTGGTGCACGTTGAAGTCTGAGAACTACTGTCGTAAACAATTAGTCATTACCTACTGATTTTACTCCTGGTAATTACAAAAGCAATTATTTGTCACAAGTATTGTCAACACATGAAAGCGGCTAGCAAACAAGATAGATACAAGGATTTATAGTTGGTTGGTTAAAGCAAGCAATGAGATGACAGGCTATGATAAGGATTTTATCTAACACAGGTCAGCAATTACTGATGAGTACTTAACAACAAGGCCTGGGTTCCTGTCTTCCCACCTCTGTTGAGGGTGTTGGCAAACAAAGAAGCAACGCTGTGGGACTCTAAACAGGCCCTTTTCAAAGCAAAGCTCTGGTAAGTCTAAGGACTGCGGTTCAGGGGCATCCAAGACTATACTTTCAGTGATCTTAATCAACAAAGCTCAGCAGCAGTTACATCAAAATGGAAACTCTCCATTTCTACAGGCATTTCAAATAGCCAGGACAACTTAAACAGTGCTATGCAAAAGTCCAAGATTTTCAGCTACTTGAGGTCAAGTTTGAAGCTTACTCCTGACGGCAGGCTCAGATGGAGGCCTCAGAGGAACAACAGAGCTAGAGCTAGAGGCAGAACCCAAGCCGGTCTGCTGACTTCTCTCCCAACCCGACATACCTATTCCCCAAGTCCCTCAGCCTCAACTCCAAACCTCAGACCCAGAGCACCACTGGCCCCTCTGAAATGACCCAAACTATGGCCAAAGGCCTAGGGGACCACTGCTGTTAGGTAGTAATATCCCAGCCCTGACCCTTTTTACTTTCAAAGAACTACAAGGGATCACCTTGAAACTTTCTCCCTTGATCATGCACACAGCCTAACTTGGGCTTCAGTAACTCGGAGGAAACACATCCCGCAGACAACAGTGGCCTCGACCTGGAGAGAGGCTTCAAGTCGACTTTAACGGTTTCATGTGTAACTAAAAGAACATCTTCCCATGGAATCCTCCAAAGGGCGGCTGGCAACGATCTCTCCCACGGCCACAAACAACACTAACAAAACACACGTAAATGATAGGATTCAAAATGAGAACATTAGTGACACAAAAGCGACCTGCCTCAGGCTCCCTTAAGAAGTTCTGGTCTCTACCACATGAAACCAAGCTTCCTGGCCTTGCTCTCTATAGGTTAAGAATCCAGCATATCAGACAACCTTATAGAAGTTAGTAATAGCAGAAGGGACATAAGAACAAAACTTGAGACCGGTAGCAAGCTCATCTTCTCCAGGACCAAGGAAAGAGGGATACACAGGTGACTTTGGAAAGGACAGATTTACATTGCTCCTGAAATCTACCATAACTGTGACTTCAGGACCCTTTTTCTATCCCACTCATTCTTCAGGAGTCAGAGAATTCCATAATATCATGGAAGGAGTTTTCAAACATGGTTTCTCAAAGTCCTGAGGTTCCCAGAGATGTGCCTCAAAGGTGGGCAGGGGGATGGGACAGGTTCGTGTCTGCAGGCAAACCTCCCCCTAAGCCTTCTCCTCTTAGCAATTTTACATAATGGGCTTAGGTTCTGCAGCCAACAATTTCCCAAATTGCTCGTCTATTCCAATTTCTTCTTCCATTTACAACTGCTCAGTTGAATTCAGAGCAAGAGAGTGAACTGCCTATGATCACCACGCAGGGACTGGGACAGAGCCTGTCTCCACCAATCAGGGCTCTCAAGACACCGCTGGGCTCCAGGAAGCGCAGACCATCTACTCCCACCCTACTGTTTCAGGTGCATGTACATGTACACACACACACATACACACACACACACACTCCCCCAACGGGCACCTGGCCCTAACTGAAACTCCTGCTGTTTAAGGAAAACCCTGCTCCAGAGAAGCAGGCTGATACTGTGGCCACTGCAGTTTCAGGAACCTTGGAGCCCCACAGACCTCCATTCAGACTTCCGTGCTACTATTTACATATGTGCTCTGCAACCTCAAGCAGTTTCTCCTGTGAGCTGACTTCCTCATCTGAAAAATGAGAATGGGGTTGACGGCAACAATCTTTCCACATGTGTAGAAAGAAAAAATGAAGAAGAAATGAGCTTCTTCACTTGAAGAAGAAATGAGCTCAGATATGGAAACTGCTTAGCAAAGGGACTATCACAGAGCAAGGGAACAGTTGCTGTTGTTTAGCCACTAAGTTGTGTCCAACTCTTTGCAATCCCATAACTGTAGCCTGCCAGGCTCCTCTGTCCATTGGATTTCCCAGGCAAGAATACTGGAGTGGGTTGCCATTTCCTTCTCCAGGGGCTCTTCCTGACCCAGGGAGTGAACCCACATCTCCTGCATTGGCAGGCGGATTCTTTAACACTGAGCCACCAGGGAAGCCAAGAGATCAATATGTGGTTCTAATTACCATCATCTACCAAGTCACTTTAAAAGGGAACACCCTTACCCCCCAACAGATAGCAAGAACCAAGATGGCACCTGCATGTATGGGCCTAAATTGTCTTTCTATCTCTAGTCAAAGCTGTTCATAGTCCCAGAGTTCCCACATTTCAAACACAGGATCAGTTACAGCAAGAAGAAAAAAAAAATAGTAACTGCTTCAGCCAGAGACTCGAGACATAAGATCATTTCCATAGCATCTCCTGGTAAAATGCAGACTTAGGCACTGAACAAAGAAATTGAACTGGGTGGCACAGGACCTAAGAATATGCATAACTTTAAGGAAGAGGGACCTGATACGCCTGCCTGTGCACTCAAGTTAAAGAACCACAGATCAACAGGAAGGAATGATTCCTCATTTTGTTGTAAATGTGAATCTACTTTCAGTTTCCTCTGAAGAGACTGCCTCACAGAGCAGAGGGGTACAAACCCCTGACAGGCAAGTGGCTCTGACACCTCCTTAAAAAAGGGGAGCTGGGTGGAGCTGAGGTCAACTCACCAGAGAAGAGAAGGCTTCCAAACAAAGACTTCCTGGAAGCAGAATCCCTTCCTTCACTCCAACGCAGACTGAGGATCTAACAGGCTATCAGGTGTGGCTGCCTTCAAGGAGAATGATGCTTAACTGCCACTGCCAAAGACTCATGCCAGGTGAAAAGGGCTAAATAACATGGCATTTTTCTCCGAAGTTTCCAATTGCTAAATGACTCCCTTAAGAAACTCTAAAAGTTGCTCACTAGTTGTGAGTCAGTCATGTGGGACACCCAATGCCAGCAGCCAGGGCTCTCCACTCTGGCTACAGCCCCTGCCCACCAGACTGCCCAGTCAATGCTTGGCCTCGGCAAAACCACCAAGGAGGTTATGAGTGGCAGAAAGATCAGTCCAAGCCTTCCCGAGTCTACAGGGAGTGACTTCACTGTATTCCCAGCCTCCTCCCAGCAGCACCAGAAAGACAGAATAACTTTACAGGAAATAAAGGGAGCACCTCGTCTGCAGAGGTTCTGCCACCATTAAGCTGTGGTGGCCCCTGCTACAGACAGAACTGAGGCAGGACAGCAAACACCAGGGAAAGAGTGAAATTAGAGTCCAGTATCGTCCTTCTCAATCATGCAGCTGAATAGTAGAATAAATCATGATGTAGAAACTCTGCCAGTTCCCCTGGATTAAATCTAACCCAAAGGCAGCACCTAAGAGTCATTATTTCATCAAAATCAGGCACAGACCTGAGCTCCCGCAAAGGAAATCCCAGAGGATTTCCTTCTCCGTCCTGAGTGCAGCAATAATACCACACAGCTGGGTGCATTCACTTTCAGGATTTCCTCTTCCCCGTCCCTCCCTACTCTCCTCCCTCTTTCAATTAATCTCAAGAACCAGAGAGGATGGTGGCATAATGCAGGACTTCAGACCAAAAAATTCTGGGAAAAACAGGTTCTCCCCAAAATATCCACTCATTTTCAATGTCCTCCAATTAACTAAAATTTACTGAACAGAATCTGAAGCTTATTGAACAAATATATTAGGGTGGCAACTGACCATTGTGGGAGCAACCATTACCTCAAGACTCTCCCTCTTATCATTTTAGCTCATGCAGGAAAATAAACTTAAAAGATTTTTTAAAACAACTTGCAAAGCAAATTAACTTTAAAAGGACTTCTCTGGCAGTCTAGTGGTTAGGACTGGGGAAGGTAAGATCCCATCCTACATGCCGCGTGATGCAGCCAAAATGTTTTAAAGAAAAAGATTTCAGACCCAACTGACACAAAAAAAACCAACAAATGCAGATAGGGATCCCTCCTCACACCTCCCCTTATGATTTATCTGCACCATTCTGCACCTGTTATACCTCCCCCGGTTGCTCTATCTCAACACCTACTTCATTCTGCCTTGAACAAGTTCTTTATTCTTTTTTAATCCATGATGCTAAGGCTTGGGCTCTACAGGTATTAAATACAAACAGTAGGTTCCTAAGCCTTTAATGCTTCCACCTAGACCCTCACACCCTACCCCTCTACAAGACAGCTCCCAGGACTCCCCAAATCCCTCCTTCCTCAATGTGCCCTTCCTTTCCCATTCTTTTCATCTAAACCCTCTTCTCACTTCTGTCCTCCATGTGACTCTGGGACACTACTGAAACAAAAGAGACACGTTGCTTCCTTTCTGCTACCTGCTTTATCAACAGTTACCCGTGTTTCTATCCACAATCTTCATCTGATCTAAGGAGCAGCCATTTCCTCAAAAGGGCACACCTCCCCTAGGGGGAACATGCAACTTGATCAGAATAAATCAACCTAACAGACTTTCAGAAAGACATCTATGTACACTAACAAACACCTGTGTTTCATATCATATAATTTAAATCCAGTAAGAGTAGAAAAAAATTACTAATCTAAAAAATAAGATTCTAAAAAATAAACTTTTTCTTTTACTGTGACTTTTTTTATTGAGGTACAGTTGCTTAACAATATTATATTGGTTTCAGGTGTACAATTTTAGTGATTGACAATTTCTATAGGTTATACTCCATTTTAAGTTATTATAAAAAATATTGGCTATATTACCTATGCTGCACAATATATCCTTGTAGCTTTTTTTTACTTTATTTTTCCCATATAAATGAGATCATTCACCATTTTAATACAAATGGATCTATAAACACATGGATTTATAATCTATTTACTGAGTGATTGATATAATAAACTATGCCTTTTACAAAAAGGATCTGAAGCAGTTTAATAACATGTCACTTGAATAATATCCATTTATTAAAGTAACACACATGAAAAGTACTGTGAGACTTTATTTTAAACACAGGCTTATACAATGTAACTTGGGGAAAACAAGGGACTATCCAAAAAAACTTAACCACAAATGAGAGGATGAGTAACTGCTTAAAGAACTTAGAAGATACAGCCTTGCTCTGGAGGCCTGTGGTAAGAGGACTTTGTTTTCAGGGATACATCTGCCACTTCCCCCACCCAGTCTAATAACTGCCAGGACTGGTGAATACAGCAATAGAGGAACTAAAAGTCCTGCTATATGCAAATGTACAGTTCATTTTTGACCATTTCAACCCATTCTGAGATGAAGTTTCTTGTTTACCCCAAGGTCCAGCATTTAGCAGAGTGCTAAATAAATACTTGAATAACTTCATTGAATGAAGTCAATCTAGCCTTTCAGCCCTAACAGTGGTACTAAGAGGGTACTAATTCACTGCAGAGATTATGGACATACCACAAACATCTCAGTAGAAAATGCTTTAAAAAGGTATCACTTGAGCCCTGCCGAGTCTGTTCTATGTGTCAGGATGCTGACCACACATACCGTGTTCATAACCCTCCTCTTCCCTTGCCTCTGTATTCACAAAATGAGCCTCTTTGGGTTGTGTTCCTCGTCTTGATTTCTCACATGTTCTGAACTCTGGCAAAGGTATCCTAACTCAGAGCTCTAAACCCCAGTACCCCAACTTCAACTAGCAACTCTGGTATCATACACCACTCTCAATCACCTGGCATCCACAAAATACGTTTTGGAAGAAATGTTTGTTGCCTGCTTCACTTGTAGACTGTTAACAAATAACTAAAAGGTATATTAGGGACTTATTTCTTCAATTGTATTAGGAACTCCTAGACAGCAAGAAACTGCAAACTTCCCAGCAGAGGGACAGATGAATCATGACTGTTTCAGAAAACAATGACTAAAATTTAGAAGGCAGAGAACCAATCTCCCCCTCCTTAACCTAGCTTTCTCTCCATTTATAATTTCTTCCTAACTCCTGACATAGTAATTAACTTAGAGAGGATTCCAAGGCAATAAATACATACTAAAAATACACCATCAAATTCAAATATTATAAACTCACCCCTAAGTCAAGAGTAAAAACAATTACAACTCAAATGCCTTACCATCCTTGTTAACAGCAGTGACTTTGGCTGGGTAAAAACGACAATCAGACCAGCAAGCAAGGACCTGCTCATTTATTTGAAATTCCTAAAAAATATTAAAAAACAAAAAAGATCCTGTTACCAACCCAATTTCATAGGATATACATGGTAACCAAATTCATAAGACAGGCTGAAATTGACAAGGGCAGGAAGGGGAGATGGTTACTGGGATGAAGATGTTTCTGCTGTTCAACACTAGGAGTCAAAACAAAAGGGCCAGACACAGCATTTTCCCATTTAAGGAATTCTGGACAGGCAAGGCACAGCACTGATGATAATTCTATCTTGTCCCTGAAAGTGCATCTAACAGCCCAGGACCACCAGGGTACACAAGTACACAGCTTGGAAGGAGAGAGGCTGTTTCATCTCGAGGCAAACAGCATTCATGCCACCTAATGCCACCTATACTTCTAGACGGTCTTTGGACAAAGGAGGCACTCCTTCACCATTAACATTTCATACTGCTTTCCCAGCACACAGTTTGCATTGATACATTTTGTAGAATGAATACCCAGCAGCCAAACTGGGCAACAGTGAACAATCTTAAACTGGGAGTGGGGAGGAGGGGGAAAGGCTAGCAAGAGTTCAAGTTCCCTGGTCACGGTTAAAGTGGAAAACAGAATCCAGGGCTGAGTCAGCTCCAAAGGCAGCAGGATTTCTACAGATGTCTCAATTCCTGTTTAAAAAACTGAAAACAAATACTTTGTCCTTCATTTTGAAGTCATAAAAGTACCAGACATAGTGATGAAATTTAAAAAACAGGAATCCAGTCCAGTCAGTTCCAAGATTTTCAAGGGCTTATTTAAAAAAAAAAAAGCTAGCATAATGCTCCACATGGAATGACTGCTTAATGATCAAACAGCAGATGAGCTTAAAAAGCAATCTAAAGGGATACAGTGGTATAAAAGAGAGAGATCAAGTCTCCATTTATCATCAGTGCAGTCTCAACCAAATTAGTTTATGAGTTGTCACATCAATCATGTCATACACACAGATGACAACTGAGATTCTTCAACAACCCCAAGAGGCCGTGGAGATCTCAAGGTTGCACTCCAAGCCTAAATAAGGACGGTCCTCAGCTCCTACAGACTTTCACACTAAACATCAAAGACTCAGCCCAATGGCTGAGCCTGCTCATCACTGAACCGCTCGGATTTGTTACTCACAGATGATCCTTCGTCTTCATGCAAGCCCTCTTTCCTCAGCTGTATTTTCTCTAAAGGACGTAAATAAGGACTGTCCCAGCAAAACCACTCATCATAACGATGGTTCCAACGCTTGAAATGGATGAGTACTTTTCCTTCTTCGTAATCAATATCTTCTATGTGAGCTGGATACCTGAGTCAGGAAAGAAAAAAAAATTGAAATGCCCTTAGTATCCACCTAAAATAATCAAAATGATATTTTTCCAAACCTCTTACCAAAGAAGTAGATCTCAAAGTACTAAATAAAGCCTATCATTTAGCAGTTCTCTGTCACTGTGCCAAATCGAAAATCATGGAAGCTAACAGACTTGGGATTCAAATACCATCCTGGATATTCCTTAAACTGTGATTAAATTAGCCTTTCAGAGCCTGAGCTCTTTCATGTAAAGCGGAGGAAGGATACACTGTGTCGCAGTGTGAGTCAAACAAGAGGACATATACACAAACCTGAGCACAAGAGAGGCAGGAAGCAAACAATTAACAACTAGATTGTATTTTACAGGTGTCAAAAAATTAGAATGATTGGCCATCCCAGACTGTGTTAGTCTCAATTTTAAGAATTTTGTAATCTATGCATTGGAATATCATGCAGTTGTTAAAAAAAGAAGATGGCTCTATGTCATGATATGGAAAGCTCTCCCAAGATGAACCATTAAATGAAAACAGTGAGGTGCAGAACACTGTGGATGGTAAGTAAACTACTGCTTATTTTTTTAACAAGACAAAAAAGAATATACGTATTCAAACATGCTTAAATATGCCTAAAACATCTGGAAGAATACACAAGAAACTAACACTGGTTACTTGTAAAATCTCCAATCACTCTTCTTCTAGACTGAGAGCTAGGTAAACCAACAACTATATTTGCTTGACTCACTTGAAACTGACAATCAAGGTCATGGAGATCTGTGGGTTTGGAAGCAACTGTCATGACAAGAGCCAGTACTTCAGTGCAGGACTGCTCAAACTTTTATGCAATGCAAATCATCAGAGAATCTTGTTAAATGCAGATTCTGATTCAGTAGGTGAAGCTAAGTAAGGCCTTAAAAGCTTTAAACAAGCTCCCAGGTGATACAGACATGCTGGTCTATAGCAGCAAGGATTTACTGTCTAGTCACTGACTTCTTGAGTGTCAAGTAGCAATGGTGGGGTGGGGTGGCAGGAGCAGTATTGACTTCCCAACCTCCAGTTCACACTCCAGGGGTGAGTCCTTCAAATTTAAACTCTAAGGCCAGTCCCCTTGAGTCCCACTCCTCCAAGTTCTCCAACAATTTTCTAAGGACCCAATTACTTATGTTAAATCCTTCTGTGGTTCAAGTACCCAGGATGGTTTCTGTTTCCAGCATATAAACCTGACTGATACAAGAGGGGTACTGGGTATGCGGCAGGGAGGGGCAAAAGTGGGAGGGAGACCCTTTGGCAATACACCTTTTAATACTTTTTCATTTTTCAACCATATAAATGTATTGCTCATTCCAAAAATAAGTAAATGATTAAAAATAAAGGAAAACAAATATGCAATTGTTCTCTTAAACACATCTGTATTGACCAGAATGCTATTCTACACTGAGAAAGTTTAGATTCTACCAATTTGCATTTTCTCCCTACAACTTGGACTTGCCCCATTACCTTCCTTTCTTATATCTAACACTCAATACCCTACTGTCCTAACAAGTATGTGCTACCTAAACTAACAGGCCTGCTTCCATTGTGTCCTCTTCAACCCTACACTAGTATCCGCTAAGGCAGTTTACTTGGAGTAAACCAAAACACAGTAGGATGCAGATACTGGGCATTCAGTGAACATCCAGGAAATGAATTCCATTCTCCCTATTCTTCCCAAAGGTTGGGTGTCCCATCAATTCTTCAATCCCAAGGCTCGCTGACTCCAGCTACCCACCCCAAGGTCAGTCACTCTCCAGCTTCAGGCCCCAGTCACTTTATGTGGGTATTTCTCACACAGGACTAACAGGGTATGCTTTTAAAAATTCCTAATTGTATTATGCATACATTAATTGCTCAAGAAATGTTAATAAAAGGAATAAACAGCACTGAAACTAGTCTCCCTACTCCAATCCAGCTGATACGCAGCTGCCATAAATACACGCTATCTTGACAACAGACTAGCTGACCGTAGGAGCTGGTGAACTGAGTAGTGCACTGGTAGGAGAGAAAAAAGCTTCCCAAAGTCTATCCCTCCCTGTAAAATGGGGAGAAGGATATGCATATGTCAGCTGTATTCCTCTTGATCTCTCAGTCAGCGAGCCTACCACAGATTAGTAAGCCTCCAGAACTCAGTCCTATTCAAAGGCCTTTCTTTACTGGTTTACTATCTTGAGCAATAGTTAGCAAACAGGTCTTTGGACCAACACACAGAATTAATTTTTCATAGAACCAAATTTATTTAATTTATAGAATTTTCCTTTATACTAAGATCAAATTCTTTCTAACTTTTTGGTGCTTAAACATACTTTTCAAATTTAAAAGATGATAACTGTTTTTAATCCTTACTAATATTACGCAGTCGTACAAAGAAAGTTCTCTGTGTACTGATTGTTAAAAATCTCTAAGAAAAGTGGGGGGGGAAAAACAACTCAAGATGCAAAACAGTACTGAATGCACTACCATTCATTTGGGAGAGAGAAGACAGCCAGTACATTTGTACCTGTATTTTACAGGGCTATCTCTGGAAGGATGATCAAGCAACCCGATTTGCCTCTTAGGAGGGGAACTAGATAGTTAAGGAACTGGAGAGGAAGTATGAAACTTATTTTATTCAGTGTATATCCTTTTGTTTTGAATGTTGCACCATGAGCATGCATTAAATATAAAAAATATAATTAGATATTTGTTTTAAATGTTCTTATTTGGCAAAATAAGAAGCTGGCACTTCAGGACAACTTCAAATTCTTTTGAATTTGCACTTGGTCAGTGCTTTCTGAAAGTCTGGTAAGTTTGGATCCATAGAATTAACTGCAAAACCCTAGGATAGCAACGCCACTGTACACAGATTATGAAAGACCTCAGGGCCCTTGGCTAGACAAAAGCTACTCCCTTGATCAAAAAACTTCACAGGGCATAGGCAGCTCACTGTCTACAGACTACACAAATCTCTCCAGGTGGATCAAGAATAACCCAGGGGTCAATAAGTCTTCCTAAGGAGAAGGTGGTTCTACTTCTCTAAAGTGTGACAAGGATGTAAGTCACTCATAGTGAATGGGGAAACCCAACTGCAATCCAGAGAAGAGAGAGGCAGTTATCTTAGGGATCAATCCGGTTGAGACCTGGTGGATCACAATTATACAGCTGCCCTGGGGACAGCTCAGATTCATCTGTCAACAAATCTTATTAAGTGACTTTGATCTGGCCAATTTCAGGTCTCAGAACATTATAAAATGGATATGGTTCTGGTTTCTGTCTTTAAGAAGAAGCAGACACCAAGTAAGTTTTAAAACTACCAGATGGATAGACATTTTCCCAAGATGGAAATGTAGATGGCCAACAGGCACATGAAACGATGCTCAACATTGCTAATCATCAGGGAAATGCAAACCACCCCACAAGAAGCTATTACTTCACACCAGAATGACCATCATCCAAAAGAACACAAATAACAAATGCTGGCAAGGGTGTGGAGAAAAGGAAGTACACTGCTGGTGAGAATGTAAATTGGCGCAGCCACTGTAGAAGACAGTACAGAGGTTTCTCAAATACTAAAAATGGAACTACCACATGACCCAGCAATTCCACTCCTGGGCATATATCTGGAAAAAAAAAAAACGAAAACACTAATTCAAAAAGATACATGCACCCCAATGTGCATAGCAGCATTATTTAAAATTGCAAGATATGGACACAACCTAAGTGTCTATCAACAGATGAATGGAGGGAGTTCCCTGGGAGTCCAGTGGTTATGATTCAGAGCTTTCACTCCTATGGCCCTGGGTTCAATCCCTGATTAGGGAACTAAGATCCTATAAATCGAGAGGTGCAGCCAAAAAAAGAAGAAAGAAAGAAATATTTATTTTTAAAAAACAGATGAATGGGTAAAGAATATGTGTGTTTGTGAGTATATATGTATAATGAAAAACTACTCAGCCATAAAAAAAAAGAATAAAATGTTGCCATTTGCAACAACATGGATACCCTTAGAGAGCATTAATGCTAAGTGAAATAGGTCAGACAGACAAAGACAAACAATGTATGATATTACTTACATGTAGAATCTAAAAAAAGCAACAAAGTAATGAATATACCAAAAAAAGGGCAGACTCACAGACAGAACAAACTAGTGATTATGGGAAGGGCAATGCAGGCATGGGCAGGTGGGCGGCACAAACCACTGGCTGTAAGACAGGCACAAGGATACAGTGTGCAACACGGGAAACATAATCGCTATTTTATATTACAATAACTGCAAATGGAAAGTAGTAACCTTTAAAAAGTATGTAAAATTTTTTAAAAATTAAAAAAAAAAAAACTACTAGAACCAACAAGGCCCTACTGTATACCACAGAGAACTCTATGCAATATTCCGTGATAACCTATATAAGAAAGGACTCTTAAAAAAAGAATGAATTATGTATATATATAACTGAATCACTTTGCTATATACTAACACAACATTGTAAATCAACTATACTTCAATAATTTTTTTTAAACTACTAGGTACATGAAACAGCTGATAATCAAGTGTTTCTTACTGACAAAAATCATAATTTTATTTCATTCAATCTAAAAATTGAAACAACCACAAAGGAAGCTGGAAAGCTGAGGCAAGGTTAACAAAAGAGGCAATGTGAATGGAATCTGTATAGACAGAAAAGGGGAGAGAAAATTTCCAACATGTAACTAACAGCCATGATGAAACTCTAATTTCCAGACTAACATTGCAGCTGGGAGTCATATTCCTAATGGAAATAATAGCCAGAAAGGAGGAGACATTGAACACTAAACTGAAAAAAAATTAGCTCTGGGGAGGAGAGAGGGATTGGGAATAGCCAAGAGACTTTTGCTTACAGTTTTAATTTTTACAAGTTTTAATTTTTACCTGTGTAAGCAAAAATAAATACTTTTAAATTAAAAGTTTTAAAAAATATTTAATGGGCAAACAATAGCTTCATGGCTGTTGAATTTATATGCTGCTGGAGAAGGGAATGGCAACCCACTCCAATATTCTTGCCTGGAGAATTCCAGGGACAAAGGAGCCTGGCTGGCTACAGTCCATGCGGTCACAAAGAGTCAGACATGACTGACTGATTAACACTTTCACTCTGGGACATCCACAAAACAGAATATTATGCAGCTGTTAAAAAAAAATGAAAACAAACTATGAATTAACAAAGAAAGATTTCCAAGTTTTAGAAGGCAAACTATAAAATCACCTTTTGTTGTTTCAAAGAGGAAAATAAGAATATATACTTGCTTGGCTTGTATTAAATAAAGAAATACTGGTAGGATGGACAGAAATTAATAAAACTGGTTGCCTTTGGGAGTTGAGTGAGTATAGGGTAGAAAAAGAAGTGGATGCAATAATTCTCACTGTATACCCTGTCACTGTTATGACTTTTTGATTCTATTCAATCTCTATCCAATTGATTATCAATTAAAATCCTTTGCATTTCCCAGGCAGACTACCATTATCATATTCAAATAATGATTATACTGTCTCACTTTCAATTCTGATACCTGCCATTTATTTTTCTCATTTATGACATTGACTGGTGTTTCTAAGATGATGTTGAAAACTAGCAGATAGTTGACATCCTTCTCTTTAATGAAAATGTCTCCAGTGTTTCATCATTAAAGATTTCTTATTAATGCCTTTAACCAAGTTCATGAAGTTTTTCTCTATGTCTAACTTACAGAGGGTTCATCAAGAATTAATAAATTTTGAGAATTTTCAGCCTTTGTCTAAGTGATTATATAGGTCTCTGCTTTTATTCTATGGAGATAATGAAATAATACATTTCCTGAGTTTAAGTTATCATTACCCTGCTTAAAAAAAAAAAGTCATATTTGATTGTGTGAATCGTTCATTTAATAAATATCTCTTTGGTCTTTTTAGCATTTTATTGACTAGTTTTGTGTCTCTTTTATAAGCAGAATTTGCCCAAGTTTTCTCGTATTATGCCATTCCTGCCCAGTTTCATTCAGGCTACACTAACCCCATAGAATGGACTAGAAAGCCTTATTTCATTTTCTGTGAAACTGCCTACTCTGGTGTGTTTTCATAAGATAGTTATTAATCTACCTTTTCCATTATTTTTATGTTACTAAGCTGGTCAAGTTTTCTTGAGTTTATTTTGCCTGTTTAGGCAAATAAGAGTTTGATCATCAGATACAATTCAGATGTTCAAAATCATCAGTTTTCCTTTGAAGAAAAGAGCTCAAGAGTCAATAAAAACATTTCAACCTAAAGCTACAAACAGTATTTTTACATGACCAATACAAGCACTAGATTGCTAAGCAGTTTATAGGGCAGAAACTATGCCCTATAGGGTCCATTATTCAAACATGCCTTCGTTTGGATTCTAGACAATCTAATAGGTCCTGAAGACACAAAACAAATAACCAAACACCAGGGCTTCCAGGATGGCAAGGGCCCAAAGAGAAGTTTGGTGGGCTCCTTGGAATCCCCCACTCCTCTGCCGAACTACCGAGACCAAAAACACTCTTGATTTGTGGAGAGAAACAAGCAAAGGAGGATAACTCTAGAATTACCTGGCCTGCCTATGCTCCAATAACCAGAGCTAGATGGAAGAGAGGCACTGTCTCTCTGGGGAAAGCCTGGGCTAGACAGTCTGAGTTTCTGCCCACTCTCCCCTATCTCCCTCTAACACACCTAAACAGACCCTTCTCTTTCCAAAGTACATTTCCTACCACTCACCTTCTAATCTCTTCATTTAGCTTAATCTGCTTCCTCTGTTCACCTTCCCCAGAAGCAGCAACAGAGTCCACTCTATAGGAGTCCACTGTAAACTTTTTCATCAGGTATTGGAGGGGTCGGGAAAGAGACTTTAGAGAAGAAGACTTAGCACTTGGGGTGAACCTTAAAAGATGAAGAGAGCTGTTTGCTAAGTGTATAAATTTCTTCCAGAGTGTTATATTTTAGGCATTCAATAAATGTTCATCAAATGTACTTATAAAAAAAGGTTTGATTATGAATACCTAGAGTCACAAACGGAGAAGGCAATGGCACCCTACTCCAGTACTCTTGCCTGGAAAATCCCATGGACAGAGGAGCCTGGAAGGATGCAGTCCATGGGGTCGATGAGGGTCGGACACGACTGAGCGACTTCACTTTCACTTTTCACTTTCATGCAATGGAGAAGAAAATGGCAACCCACTCCAGTGTTCTTGCCTGGAGAATCCCAGGGACGGGGGAGCCTGGTGGGCTGCCGTCTATGGGGTCACACAGAGTCGGACACGACTGAAGCGACTTAGCAGCAGCAGCAGCAGCAGCAGCAGAGTCACAAAACAGCAACAGGAATATATACACAGACCACAATGAATTACCAAAACAAACCAAGAATATCCATGCTGTAGATATCAAAGAGATAAACATATCCCAGTACAGAAACTGTCAAATTGGAGGAGATATACGCACAGGTGCTGTGGTCATTATGACTCAATTACCAAAAAGCTTTTTTCTGAAGGCCAAAAATTATTAAAAACTCATCTGTCTAAAACTCAATTTGGGGGAACACCCTAGTGGTCTAGTGGTTAGGATTAGGTGCTTTCACTGCCAGGGCCCGGGTTCAATCCCTGGTCAGGAAACTAAGATCCACCAAGCTGCGTGGCACAGTCAAAATAAATAAAATTAAATTAAACTTGGAAAAGTCATATAACCTAAACTTCACAGTAACTTAGGTTACTATGGTGACCTTAAGCAAACGGTAAAACTGGTCACTAAAACAAGAAGCCACAGAAGGCCAGTGTAGCCAATCAAATGTAAAGAGACAAGGAGAGGGACAAAAATTAGAGAAAGAGAAATTCATCAATTCCTCTGACATTTTCTGAGTACCCACTCTGGGCCAGGAAGTGTGCCAGGGTTTGGAAATACAGAGCCAAATCTATAAAAACCTGTGATCACAACAGCTTACAGAGGAAGAAAGACAATGTTACAAGGCACACTGCGCCTTTGATTTCCTCAGACATACACATACCTTCCCACACCACGTCTGTTCACTTCACCTGAATCACTTCCCCTCTGTCTACTCTTCCCAGGCAACAGCCTTACGCCCTGCAGCCTCAGAGTCTCTGAATATATCTATCTCGAGTAGCCCCCATCTCTTTCCAATCTGTGTCAGTTTCCTCTTTCTTCCTTCATAAATAACATTCACCCCAATCTGCAATTACTTCATTTGTTTCTCTGCCGACTTGCTTACGTTCACGGCCTGCTTTCTAGGAGATTACAGACACCCCTAAAGACATCTATCTCTCATTCACTACAGTATCCTCAGGAGGAATAAATGTGTATTTCTATATAGACAAATAATTGTAATTAAGTATCACAGGTGCAACTAAGGAAGATTGTTTAAAGTAGAATAAGGTACTGAAGAGCAAAAGGCTAGTTCTAGGGGGGAGAGGAAGGAGGGCAAGGAAGAAGGGGTCAAAACAACTAGTGAAAATGAGACACATGACTCAATTCTGAAAGATGAATCAGCATTTTCCAGGTGATCAAGAAGGCAGTAAGGCTGAAAGTCTTCCTGGGAGAAGGTGTAAAATAAGTAAATCAGCACAGGTACAGAAGAAGAGAAGCACAAAAGAAGGTAAGGATGTACAGAAACTGAAGGTGAGAAAAGAAACAGCAACCCTGTGTAGAGAACTATGCAGGAACCCCATGGATTCCACCCCTATTGTACAGATGGGCAGCCGGGCCTGAAATGATTGTTGCCTGATAGCAATCCATGGACCCCCGGGTGTTCATGAACACAGTGCTGGTGGTCCACGAGGTCTCCTTGAGGAATGTTTTATTGTGCTTTTCCACAAATCTGTACCATTTTTATTAGAGCTTCCCAGCTGAGATGCCACAAACGAGCAGTAACATGAAAAAGGTTGAGATGTACTGATCCAGATGACTCCCATATAATCAAGTACTACTAAGGAATTTTAGTGTGTGTGTTTGCAATTAACCTGGCACTGTATGATCACTCTCAAAAGGTAGATATAGTGGTTTTAAAATATGTCTGCAAATTTTACATTCCTTCCCTCAAAAGGTGGAGCCTAATTATCCTCCCATTGAATGTGGCCTCATTTCTAACAAATAGCATATGGCAGCAGTAATGGTGTAGAACTTCAAGTCTGGGTCCTAAAAGTGCGGCAATTCTACTTCTGGGTAAATATACCCTGAAGAATTGAAAGCAGAGACTCAAACAGATATCTATACTGACGTTCATAGCAGCGTTCCCCTTAATAGTCAAAAAATGGAAGCATCAACAGAAGAATGGATAAACAAGATGTGGTATGTCCACACAGTGGACTATCACTCAGTCTTAATGCTGATATATATCCTAAAACACAGGTGAACCTTGACAACACTGTTGTTGTTCAGTTTCCCAGTCGTGTCCAACTTGTTATAAGCCCATGGACTGCAGCATGCCAGGCAATCACAAGAGGACAAACTGCAAGATCTAGAGTAGTCACACTCATAAAAACAGAGTTGGATGGTGGTTTCTAGGGGCTGGTGAAGGAAGAGGATGAGGAGTTACTTTTTAATCTGTATAGAGTTTCCATTTGGGAAGATGAAAAAGTTCTGACAACATAGAGAATATAGCCAATATTTTATAATAACTATAAATGGACCATAACCTTTACAAATTGTGAGTCACTATATTGTACTCCTGTAACATATAAAAAATTGTACATGATTACACTTAAATAAATGTATTTACATTTTAAATAAATAAGTAATTGTGGAGATGGATGGTGGTGATGGTTGCACAACAACATGAATGTACTTAATGTGCTGCTGCTGCTAAGTCGCTTCAGTCGTGTCCGACTCTGTGCGACCCCACAGACGGCAGCCCACCAGGCTCCTCCGTCCCTGGGATTCTCCAGGCAAGAATACTGGAGTGGGTTGCCATTTCCTTCTCCAACTTAATGTACTAGACATTCTTAAATGATTTAAAATGATAACTTTTATGTGTATCATTTTAACACACACACAGCACTGCCACTTCTTAGGTTCCCCTTTCTGGGAGAAGCCAGGTGCCACATCATGAGAACACTTTAGATGCCCTATGGAGAGGTTCACACATAGCCACAAGTCTCCCACAAGCAATCAGCACCAACTTAGGACAAACATAAGATCTCGCCCAGAGGCTGCTCCTGAATTCTTGATCCACACACTGAAAGAATAATGGTAGTGTTGTTTTAGGCCACTAAATTTTGAGAAAATTTGTCAATAAATAACTAACATAGAAGTATTTTGCCCCAATGCTACTAAAAGTGAGATCCATAGATAGTATATAGGTTGGAGGCACCAGTCCTCATGTTTTTTGCATTTGAGCCACACTGCTCTAAACCACCAGAAAACTCAACCTACCCTGGGGCTCCAAGGAAAGGAGAGGAGAGGACAGTTGCAAAGTGAAACCCATACCAAATGAGAGGGACTAACTCTAGCTGCACAACCAAAAGGCAGAGAACAGCCCAGGTCTAACACAGAAATACAACCCTGGCTTTTGTACACAGTATATGACCTCAAGTCCCAGGAAGGCTTAATGCTGAGAGTCTTGGCTGCTTCTGAGTAAAACTAAGCTGCACGCTGTGCACATACTTAAATTAGAGCTAGACAGCGCCTGGCAGAAATCTGTCTGGTCCCCCCACATACACACCAAAAATACAAACTGAAGAACTGCTGCAGAGGGAAAAGAGGAACCAAAAGGGATAACAATTTCCCTCTGATTTCCTACTCCCACTACTAGTCAGCATTTCCTCACATGGCTATTCATAATCAATGTGAGCAGTTTCCTCTAGGGGCTATATACAGCCTCTACATGTATCTCACAGGATTTTTACCACCATCCCATGAGGACTTATGGAATTGTTAGGATCACTGCACCTGTCTTACATGTGTGGGAATGGAAGCTCAAAGAGAGTGACTAGGTAGAGGTATAACAGAGATCACTGTCCAAATCACCTCACTAAACCCAGTGAAGAGACTTCTGCTCTTAATTTGACTTCACATACAAATATCCTTGTACTAACATAGGTCCACAGAGGTGTCTTTTGTGTTACCTACCTAATGGCCTACCTGGTGGTAGCTGATAATTTGCCTGAACTTTGCCCCAGGGGTTGGGCAGGCTGCTTCCAGATTCTTCCTTGTATAAACAGCCTTTCTGCAAACATACAATAATCATTTACTTCAAGAATCAGAGTATGCCACTCTATTCCTGGCTCAAGGCACAAACCAGAAGCAAATGATTCTTATGCACAAAAGTAACATTCTAAGCCATCTCCACCCTTTGTGGAGAGGAGACGGGGATGGAAATCATATTCAGGGTAAAACAAAGAGCTGACTATTAAACTACAGAAAAACTGTACTATTTTGGATGTCTTCTCTCTTTCTCTATCCCTTCACCACTTTCATTCTTCAACATCTGACACATCTAACTCTGAAAATGTCTTGAATTCATCTCTCCTCTCTATGCTGATCCTTTCCCACAATTGAACAGTCAGCTCTTATTGCTGTTTTTCAGTTGTGTCTGACTCTGCGACCCCTAGACCACAGCATACCAGGCTTCCCTGTCCTTCACCATCTCCCGGAGTTTGCTCAAATTCATATCCATTTGTTGATGATGCCATCCAACCATCTCATCCTCTGTCGCCTCCTTCTCCTGCCCTCAATTTGACCCAGCACTGGGGTCTTTTCCAATGAGTCAGCTCTTTCCATCAGGTAGCCAAAGTATTGGAGCTTCACCTTCAGCATCAGTCCTTTCAATGAATGATTATTCAGGGTTGGTTTCCTTTAGGATTGACTGGTTTGATCTCCTTGCTGTTCAAGGGACTTTCAAGAGACATCTCAGCACCACAGTTCGAAAGCATCAATCTTCGGCACTCAGCCTTCTTTATGGTCCAACTCTCACATCCATACATGACTAATGGAGAAACTATAATTTTGACTAGATGGATCTTTGTTGGCAAAGTCATGTCTCTGCTTTTTAATATGCTGTCTAGGTATGTCATAGCTTTCCTTCCAAGGAGCACATGTCTTTTAATTTCATGGCTGCAGTGACTGTCTGCTTGTTTTTGAAGCCCAGGAAAATAAAGTCTGTCACTATTTCCATTTTTCCCCACCTATTTGCTATAAAATGACGGGACCGGATGCCATGATCTTAGTTTTCTGTTCTAAGCCAGCTTCTCCAGTATGCCTAAGTAATTCCTACACTCTTCTATCCGTCCTGGCAAAGGGCCAGATATAGAGACACTCAATAAATGTTTTGTGAGTGAATAAACACCACCACTTTTCTGTTCCTATAAGGGATTGGACCATGTCTCTCTCCTGATTAAAATCTTGCCCAAACTCCCACCACTCCTGATCTATCCCTCTCCAGACTCTGAAAACATACCACGTTCTGTGAACACTCAATACTTCTGCTCACATTGTGCCTTCTGGCTGCTCTCATACTTCACTCACATTCTGGAAATCTTATCCTTTAATCTCACTTCCTTGCAAATACCCTTAACTTCCTGGCCCCTCTTGTCCTACATCACACCTGCCTGGATAAACCCCAACTGTAGGACAACCCACTCCGGTATTCTTGCCTGGAAAATCCCATGGACAGAGGAGCCTGGTGGGCTAGTAGTCCCTGTGGTCGCAAAGAGTTGGACACGACTGAAGAGAGAGTTAGCACACAGGCATGTAGGTCCATCAGATTCTCCACATTTTCCACTCCTGCACCCAGGCAGCTGAATGTTAGAGAATACACACATGCTGATGGGTCTCACTTTAAATGCACAGCCACAGAAAGTAGTTCCTCTAGGAGTGAGGGGACTCTGTGACTGGATATGGGAAAAAAAGGTCTTCTAAGAAGCCCAGAATGTCTCTATCTTAATCTGGGTGGTTACACAGGTATATACATGAATAAACGTTCATCAGAATACACAGTTAAGGGGCATCCCTGGTAGTCTAGTGGCTAAGAATCCGTCTGCCGATGGAGGGGACACAGGTTGGAACTCTGGTCTGGGAAGATTCCACATGTTGAGGAGCAAGTGAGCCCGTGCACCACAACTACTGAGACTGTGCTCTAGAAGCCGGGAGCCACAACTACTGAGCCCCTGCGCTGCAATTACTGAAGCCTGCGCCCTAGAGCCTGCTCCACAAGAGAAGCCACCCCAACAAGCTTCTCCACAAGAGAAGCCTGAGCACTGCAACTAGAAAAAGCCAGCTCGGCAACAAAGACCCCATTTTAGCCTAAATAAATAAATAAAATTTAGGGGAAAAAGAAACATAAAGCAAATCCATGTAATGAAAAAAATTTTTTAACTTTAACAAATATAGTACCCTGGTGCAGGATGTTGACAATGGGGAAGACTGTAGGTGTAAGGGCAAGAGACAGGGACTCTCTATACTTTCTGCTCAGTTTTGCTATGAACCTAAAACTGTTCTAAAAAATAAAAAAAATTTTAATCCCCCATACTCACTGCCAACTCTCAAATTTCTACCTCTAACCCAGGGCTCACATCTAGATGCTTGACTTTTATTCAACCATCTGCTCAACATCTCCATTTGGTGATGAAAAAGGAATCCCATATTTTAAATGTCTAAAATCAAACAGCTGGTTTTCCCCATTTCAGCAAATATTCTATCAGTACTTTGACCAAAAGTTCTTGGAGTCTTCCTTGATTCTCCTCTGTCTCTCAAAACATCATCAGCAAATCTATTGGCTATACCTTTGAAAAATACCCAGACTCTGATCCCTTGTCATCATCTCCACCAATGCTTTTTAGTTCAAGCAACTATCACCTTAAATTCGACTGCTACAAAAGACTCCTAGGGCTCTCCCTATTTCTCCCCGTGCCTGCCTACTATTACAGGCATATTACACACAATAACCACAGCCACTTAATAACTGAAATCAGATAATGTCACTTTACTGTTTAAAATCTTTCGATGACTTCCTATTACACTTACAATCAAGTCCCAAACCCCTCCTCGGGCCTATCCAGCCCTGCTGACAGCTGTGGGCTCATCTTCTACCTCTGGCCCCCTTACTCTTTATTCTCCACCAACTGCCTGAACATGCCCAGTATGCTGTGCCTTGGCTGCCTCCACCTGGAACCCTCTTCCCCTGGATATCCCTCACTCTCTTCAGATTTATGCTCAAATGCTTCCTTGTCAGACAGATGTTCCCTGAACATTCTCTACATTGAAAAGCTCCCATCATAGACATACCGCGTCACTCTCTGTCCACTTACCAATACTTATTCCTCTTCATTTATCATCACCTAGTCTTCATGGAATCGATCTGTTTATTTATGGTCTATCTACCTCCACTGGAAGGTCAATTCCTGAAGATCAGGGTCTATGTCTAGCCTAATCATCACTCTTCTCCAGCATCTAGCACTGTATAAATGATTTGGCATCAGTCATCTTTTGGAACTCTTCTAAAATTCCTACACACAAAATTAATTGTTGTTTCCCAGGGATTTGTACATGAACTCTGTACAGAGTAAATGTCACCCCATAATATAATTAATTTCAGGAACTTGACTCTATATCCTAGGTACAGGACACAGAATGGGGAATCAAAGCCACACCTTGTCAAGCTCAGAAGCCAGACTATCTGGATTCAAATCCCAAATCCATTACTTATCAGTTACGCAACTTCGGGCAACTTACTCAATTGCTGTGCCTCTGTTTCCTCACGTATAAAATGGTAATAATAAAAGTATACACTTCATTGTATTGTGAGGATTAAATGGGGTATAGGATTAGGGTTAGGGTTTAGACTTGTGCCTAACAGAGTAAGTCACTCATTAAATATGAAATATTAGCAAAGATATAAGGATGACAGGACACAATTAACAATCCTTGGCCAGCAATGCTACAGCCAAAGCCAAATACTTCACTGGCCTTAAACTTCTTGAGGGCCCTACTAGCTGAAGGGAATAATTTCTCTTTATTCCATACTGCCTAGTATAATGCCTCAATACACATATGTGGAAAGCTCAGAAATGAGGTAACTTTTTAAAAAAAAGATGACACAAGAAGTGAAGAGGTATGAACCAGGAACCCACACTTGATCAGTGCAAATAATCCTAATGAAAAAGAAACAGAAAAGAAAGAGAGCTAAGGACATTATGGAACTCAGATTCTGAAATCCTTTGTACAAGAAATGGAAGGAGACCATGATCAACTTAAATGGAAACAAGGTGGTGGAAATATGCCAAAGAGTCAGGAAAGCAACAGACAGAGGAGCTTTTTTCACTGTGTTCAGAGTAAGAACAGGGAAGGCCAAGCCTACTGTTCAGGACAGATGGTGCGCTCCCACCAGATGACAGGAAGAAGGCAGAAGGCAACAGAAAAAGCAGTTTCCATTCTATCCACCAAGCATCATTACTAGGAAACTGCAGCCTCTCATACATTAGACAGTCAGCTTATCGATGCAACGGTGGAAGTAAGAGGGCAGACAGGATTACTCCATCTACAGAGCAGAAGATGGATATGTGGCAAGTTCACCCAACAGTGGTAGGTCTAAAATTAAAATGCAGATTCTTATCAATATTCTATAGTCTGTTTGGTGAGATAAACTGCTTTGAGAACTAATGATTTCCCTGGAAAATCTAAATCTGTATTTTATAAATGCCTGTCTCTGAGAAAACAGGCTTCCCTGATAGCTCAGTTGGTAAAGAATCTGCCTGCAATGCAGGAGACCCAAGTTGGATTCCTGGGTCGGGAAGATCTGCTGGAGAAGGGATAGGCTACCCACTCCAGTATTCTTGGGCTTCCCTTGTGGCTCAGCTGGTAAAGAATCTGCCTGCAATGTGGGAGACCTGGGTTCGATCCCTGGGTTGGGAAGATCCCCTGGAGAAGGGGAAAGGCTATCCACTCCAGTATTCTGGCCTGGAGAATTCCATGGACTGGATAGTCCATGGGGTCACAAAGAGTCGGACACAACTGAGCAACTTTAACTTTCACGGAGAAAACAGAAATCCTACTTCTGAGGGAATTCCCTGGCAGTTCAGTGGTTAGGACTCTGCACTTTCAATGACAAGGGCCCAAGTTCAATCTCTGGTCAGGGAACTAAGATCCCACTAACTGCACAGCATGCCCCCTGCCAAAAAAGGGGGGAAAAATCCTAATTCCATGATTTTGGGGGGATCTTGTAATTTAAAAAGCTGGGTTGGGTGTTTAATAAATTCTGGAAAGGTACACAAAACACTGTCATCAAACAAAACTGGGTCAGGAGGTCTCAGATTCAGCAGTGATTAACTTCCAACCCTGGGTAAGTCATTCTCTCTCTGAGCTTCAGTTCCCAATGGACTTGCTTTGGGGGAGAATAAATGAGATGGCCCATGTAAAGCAAATAGCATCAGACCCAATACACAGAAAATCTTTGATAAACGTTCGCTGTCATTGTTACTGTTACTAGTTTAACAAAAACAGAAAATGTACAGTTAACAAAGGTGAGAAAAGGTGAGTTTACAAAGGTGAACCCTTAAACAGGGTTCTGTTTAAGCAATACAGACAAAATTAATCAATACAGACCGTTTATAAAAGCATTAATCCAGAAAGACCACTGGAAGTCACATTTTTGTCTCCATTACACTTCTGTCATGTGTTTTGAAAAGTAACTCTTCTCATCCCCCCCGCTATTTATTTTTTTCTTTTTTTGCAACTAGTAGCCAATCTAGGAAATAGGGAAGCACACACAGAAAAAAATATCACCAGAGAAAGGAATCACCTGGGAGATATGGTCAAGCTTTGGAGTCAGATCAACAGGGTTTCAAATCCCAGCTCTACCACTCACCAGCTCTGAAACTGGGGACAAAGGACTTTTGCCTCTGTGAGCCTCAGTTTCTTCCCTCATTTATAAAGTTGAAACAATAATGAACCTCATAGCTTGCTGAGAAATCTTAATGGAGACGCTGCACATGGAGAGCCTGGCAGTCAGTCCTTTACCTAGCTGCTATCTAATTCTATAACACTAAAACACATTTTCTCAAGGGGATCCTCATACACTGTTGGTGGAAATGCAAATTAGTACAGCCACTGCGGAAAACAGTATAGAGGCTTGTCAAAAAACTAAAAAGAGAGCTACAATATGATCCAATAATCCCATTCCAGGGTAGGATTGGAAAAATATTCAGAAAAAACAAAAACTTTCATTCAAAAAGATACACGCACCTCAGTGTTCCCACACCAGCACTACTTATTAAGACGATACCAAGACATGGAAACAATGAAAATGCCCATCAACAATTGGCTTAAGAAGGTGTGGCATTAAAAAAAAAAAAGAAGAAGAAGGTGTGGCATAAACATATATAATGGAATATTACTTAGCCATTAAAAAGAATGAAATATGACATTTGCAGTGATACGGATGGACCTAAAGAATATTATGCTTAGTAAAGTAAAACAGAGAAAGACAAATACTATACACTATATGTGGAATATAAAAAACAATATAAATGAACCTATAAGTGAAATAGAAACAGACTCACAAACGTAGAAAACTTATGGTTACCAAACAGAAGGGAGGGGACAAACTAGGTGTATGGGATTAAAAGAAACAAACTACTGTACATAAAACAGATAAGCCACAGGATTTACTGTTTAGTACAATGAACTTTTGTATCTTGTCACAACCTATAATGGAATATAATTTAAAAAAACTGAATCACTATTGTGAACAAACCATGCTACAATTAAAAAAACTTTTTTTCTCTCAAGCTTAAGATGTAAGCAATCAAAACAACCTAGGAAAATGTTTTCCTAAAATCATCTGAAACTCAGCTCACAAATTTTATTGAGCATCTATTATATGCCAGGTTCAATTTTGAGGCAATGGAAATATATTAGAGAACAGAACAGATAGCCCACCTGGTGGCTGCCTTGAAAATACACGCTTCACATCCTTAGCAAGTGCTAATAACTGACCCCAGCTATAGCAGCTTGACACTCATCACCACCTCCGTTCCATCGCCACACTTCCCTGGGGCTGTCCCCAGCCAATGGCTGAGTGAGCAGGGATATATGGAGACGAGACTCTTTCGACAGCACCTCTGGCTTGAGGATTCAGCATCTCCGTTGCCAAAACCTTCTGAGTACTGTACGGCATTCTAGGACTTCCTATCATCTTCCTTTCTCCTTTCCAGGGATCAGACTCACAAGACAGTCCATAGCTCTCTCAGTCTCTTCACCTCACTCCCCATTTCTCCCACTTACAGTTTCCAAATAAATCAACTGCACTGTTTCTCAGAAACCAGTCCTAACACCCTATTCCTTACTGAGTTAGCATTCTAGTGAGGAAGACAGTAAACAAAATAATCAAATCCAATAAGTATAGACTAGCAAAGGTGTAGCACGAGAGAAGTCTTTGAAGTACTCTGTTTCCTGTTAGTTCTGATGCTTACAAGAATCCATACATGAGTTAAAACTCATAGGCATATACACCAAAAAAAGGGAAATTTTACTGTATGCACATAAAAAATTTTTAATGTAAAAATATAATTATACTGTAAGAGTATTGAGAAGGAACTCATATTATTTAATTTAGAGTCCTATTTAATTTGTAACAAATTAAATATAATTTATCCTGGGGGGAAGGGTACATAATTTTTTTTATATATTTATTTGGCCATGCCAGGTCTTAGTTGTAACATGTGAGCTCTTGGTTGTGGCATATGGGATCTAATTCCCTGACCAGGGAACGCACCTGGGCCCTCTGCATTGGGAGCTCAGAATCTTAACCACTGGACCACCAGGAAAGTCCCCATAATTTTTTTAAATGTCAGGAAAATCTTAAATTTCACTCAGATTTTTTTAATACCAGTATTGTAACTTTGAAACTATTTTGTGTGTAACACAGAATAAAAGAAATGGGTTAATATATCAGTGTGATTAGAAACAAAGACTTTTAATAAAAAAAGGCAAAATTTTAAAAATTACAAAATGTTCCATTTAAATTAGAAATATAAAAATGAACTCACAGGGACTTCCCTGGTGGTCCAGTGGTTAAGACTCTGTGCTCCCAATGCAGGGGGCATGGGTTTGACTGGTCTGGGAACCAAGATTCCGCATGCCACGTGGTGTGGCCAAAAAATAAAAATGAACTCATAATGTTTCAAAACAACTATTTCTTAGCTCCAACCACTAAAAAAAGTCTTAAAAGCAATGACATTCTAGCAGCAATAAACAAACCCAGTGCCCAACTTAGAACTTAAGTTCTAAGTACCACTTCTAACTAAAAGAAACCAGGTCTCCTTGGAGAAATGGACAGGGTCTTGGGAGCAGGACAGGTGAAATAAACCTGGGGCTTCTAGTAATACCAGAAAATAAGGAATACTCAACGACTGACAGGAGTGTGTCAAAAGATCAAAGAAGCTCGTTTAAACAGCCTGTCACCGACCAAGTTTGGGAAAATTTTAGCACAAAAGAAAATAATGAATGTAACCGACTACAACAGTATGCTGAATAATCTCAGTCCTTAGTGATCTTTAAAAAGGAATAAAGAAAAAAAATACTCTTCTTACAAAAGAACATCAGCTGTAACAATAAAACACTGCGTGAGAGAGGTGAAAAAATCACTCTTCTTCCACTGTGGTATAATAACTGATTGAGGTAAGGATTATTGACGGATGCTAAAAATCATTAGGTAAATGGTATAGGGAAACACTTAAGATATATTCCAAAGCACCAAACAAGTTATTTAGTACAGGGAAAAATACAGTTTTAAGATGGTGAGAAAGGGCAGTCATTATTTTATCAAGTGATACACTGGAACAGAGAGTGGGATGACATAGCTTTATGTGTCCCCTGATGGGATGCGATATGAAACACACAGCATTACCATTCAACCATTCTGCAACACGATGTTTAACCTGAAGTCTAAACCTAACTTCTAGTTTACAGGAAATAGAGAATACAAGAAACAACTTAAACTCGCCATGAGAAAACAATGTGACCAACTCAGAATGTGGAATATTCTACAAAATAAATGTTGCTTAAAAATAATGCCATGAAAGGCAAAGAATAGGGGAGGGAAGAAGGATTATCATGGAATAAAAGTAACTAAAGAGACATAAATCTGAATAGGTTCTGGATGTTAGATATTAGCAATTATTGCTAATTGCTAACTATTACAATTAGTTACATTACAGTAAGTATATAAAGTATGTTGGGTAAATATATTAACAATTGGTGAATACAGGTGGAAGGCATAGTGTTCATTGTACTATTCTCTGAACTTTTGATTATGTTTAAAATCTTTTCATAATAAAAAGCTGAAACTCAGGGCTTCCCTGGTGATCCAGTGGTTAAAACTCTGCAATTTCCAGTAAAACTGAAAATGTATTTAATCATATTACTTCACAAATTCACTGGAGTAGGGCTTCTCAGACTGACTGCAGTACATTGTAAAATCAGTAGATTGTAAAATCAAATTAATGGTTCACAACCAGCAGTTTTGTGTGTATAATATTAGGAAACAGAGTATATTGCATGTATTAAGGTTAAGGACTGTTTCACAAAAGTTTTGCTTCTTTTAAATTTATATTGTGTATACGGCAAGTACTACACTGGCTTTCTTTAAAATATTTCTTATACTAGATTATGGTCAAAAAAGTTTGAAAGCCATTACCCAAGAAATATTCATGCACATGTGTACAAAGAGATATTATAGAAATGTTCAGGGTAGCACTGTGGATAAAGTGAAGAACTGGAATCTAAATGTCCATCAGTAGGAGACTAAATAAACAAAACTCTATACAGAAATGAGGACAAATACCTATACCAATACGGGTAAATCACAAAAACATGAAATACAGAAAAGAAACAAACAATATGAGAACACTTACATGAATTTTTTAAAAACACCCAAAGTGATGCTAACTAGTATTAGTTATGGATACATACACTAAAAACGTAAAACACGGGAAGGACAGCACTAACTGCAGGATGCTGGCTGCCTCTAAGGAAGGCAGGAGCGGAACTGAATTGGAAAGGGCATAAAAGATACTACCATTATACCAGGAACATTTCATGTCCTTTATTTTTGTAAATATAAATAAAACAAAAGTGTTAAAATTCAGTAATTCTGAGTGACAAGTACACAGATTATCTTATGGTTAGCTGTACTTTTGAACTTTTTCAATATTTTAATTTTTTCTCCAAATCTAAAAAGAATTCTTTCTCTTGATTAAGCTGCCTTAAAAATTACTGAGGGGAACCAAAAAAGGGAAATAATTACAGAAACAAGCAGGTGTTCAAAGGGTCTAATTCTTATATCAAATCTCCCAGCCCCAAAAGGCAGCAGAGACATATACTACCCCATTTCCCCTGCTTCTCTTCCCATCTTCTTCTTCTAAACACCAGGTGCTGGTCAGCCTGTCTATTTTGACACTCAAAAGCACTACAGTCTTCCTTATGAAAACTCACAGAAAAGTGTGAATTTTGAAATCCTCACTTTCACTTTAAGCATAAACAAAAGACTAAACTCTAGGAAATCCTCAACCACCACCACCACTTTACAGTTTACAAGGCCTTTCCCCACACATCCTGTTATTTGATTTTCAGAAAAACTCTGTTGAGGTCGGTATTACTAATACCACATTTACATATGAAGCTGATGCTCAGAGTGGCTAATTACCAACCAGAAGTCACGAGTCAATGACAAAGTTGGAACTACAACCTCTCAGTTTCTGAACCTAATCATCCCTACAATGTGATGACTAAGTTTCAACCATACAACAACACACCCAGAAAACAGGAGGGGTTGTTTGCAACACACAAACTGCTCCGATCTACCCCCCTTTTCTTCATTCTTCCATCTCTGATCTTTCAGACAGGCAGCCAAGAATAAGTTGCCACTAATAACTCTTCCCTTCCCTATAGCCACTTCCTGCTTCTTCTTCCCATAGCTCCTCCAAATGAACAGGCAGAAAAGGGAAACACATATAACTAGATAGTTCCCTCAACACAGGGATCCCAGCACCAAAGAGAAAGATATTACCACAGCTCTAGATTTAAGAGTCAGGGAGCAGGAACACACTACAGAAAAGCCTAGGCTACCCCTCTTTACCAGTGCTGACTAATGTCCTTTACTGAAGGGATTTAATTAACAGAAAAATGTAAAAGTACCAGTTTTTTAATCGGTCCCGGGCTTCCAACTGGGCTCCCACTTCAAAGCTGATTCCTCGTCTGTTAGGTGGATGCTTTGTCATTTTCAGTCATCAACGGGGCTGCTTTTATTCTCCTGAAAAAGCCAATTAAATATTTATGAAACTTAGGCAAAGTCTGCCCAGAGTAGAGTATCACTTACTACACATAAAAGACAAACAGGCATTATTCAAAACCCAAAGCTCCAGGAAACCGCGTCAGCACCCTGCTTACTCCTGCCCTCATCCTAGCCCAGGTGTGCCCTCCGCTGGGCCCTCCTCCTCCACACAGCATCTTGTATCCCTGGAACTGGAAGGAGTGCTCAGTTGCTCCAGTCATGTCCAACTCTTGGCGACCCCACGGACTGCAGCCCCCAGGCTCCTGTGTCCACGGGATAATACAGGCAAGAGTACTGGAGTAGGTTGCCGTGCCCTCCTCCAGGGGATCTTCCTGACCCAGGGATGGAACCTGTGTCTCTTACATCTTCTGCATTGGCAGGCAGGTTCTTTTCCTCTAGCGCCACCTGAGAAGCCCCCAACACTGCTTACCAAGGATTCACCTTGGTAATGAGGGGGTGAGGGGGACTCCTCAGAACACCAAAGAAAAAGTCACACAGAAGTAAATTTAATCATTTGCTGAAGACAAATGATAACAAACATCTGCTGAGAGACTAGAAAAACAGTCCTCAAGACCAAAAGACACAATTCCTGGCCTCCTGAAGCCTCCAGTCTACTGGGGGTGGGGGGTGGAAATGTAGCCAGTAGAACAAATGACTTAACTGCAAACTGCAACTGCTATGAATTTTAAGTGCTACAAAGAAGGAAGGAAACAAAAGCTGAACTCCGATTTCTGGTCCTTTACTTTTGGAAGGCTGGACAAGAAATGTCTATTTATTCATTCTTTGTTCTATTTTATTTTCTGCTTCTTCTTGAGTAAATTCTGACAAACTGGGATTGGTGATCATCGTCCATATGAGTAAAATTGATCTTTAGGGGCTAGTGGTGGTTTTGCTGGAGATGTAGCCACTCTGAGCCCTTGGGGCGCTTGAGCAGGCCACCTCCATATAGCAAGGCCAAACCCCAGGAAATTCTCTCCCACTGGACTTTGGATCCCAACAGCCTACACTGCCCGAGCAATGCCAGAGCACTGTCAGGGCAATATCTGCCTCATATCACAAGGGCAATCTTTGCAATAGATGAACGAGGAGTAATCACAGAAGTGGGTCCTCATATCTAATGTGTACATACCATCACATTTTCTTCCAATATATTACATGAAAAAGCAGAATGTAAAATTATATCCCTCTAAACTCACAGTAAAACTCATGTGCATTAAAAAAAAAAAAAGACTGGAAAAAAAAAAAAACAGGTTGTAAGTGATCTCTCCCTCTTAAACAGCTTCCTAAATTTACAATTTTTCACACTGGAAATTTCTCATGAGGAAAAAAAGATGTACAGGGTGAGCTATCCATTATATTAAACAACTCATTCCAAAGGGCTGATATTGGGGAACACATAAAGCAAATATCAGACTAAGAACAGTTGACAGTTTCAACTGAAAAGCTATGTCAAACAAGAGTATTTGGATGATATGGACCCTAGGAAAGGGCACGTCAGAGGTCTGACTAGCTATATACTTCACTCTCCAGGAAAGTGAGATATCAAACCTAACGTAAGTAAAAAGTCTTCATTTTGACTTGCCTGAAAAAGCACCTCAAATTATATTTTTGACTTCATGCATACCAAGTAATATTCAGATTGATAGTTTTGCCTCTCAGATTCTATGAAAAGATGATGGGGCACAAGAAGAAAGAGTGGCGCTGAGAACTCACCAGAGCAGCTAGTATTTATTAGACTTCATGCAGGGAGACAGTTCCCTTTTAGAGATGGCAGAAATGTAATAGGATTAAATTCTTGGCCTTTAATCCTCAACCCCACCCCTTATTATCAGAATGAATTTGGGTGAATTACTTAACCCCTCAGAATTTGTTTCCTCTCCCTAAAATGGGGATGGTGATACCAGGTACCCATCTCCAGGCAGTGGGTGTGAAGACTAAATGAGATAATCCATTTAAGGAATGCTATAAGGACTACAGAGTTAGCAGCTACTTATAATCCTATTATCACATAAGAAGAAATTTGGTTTAAAGTAATTGGGCTAAGGTTATGGTGCTAAGTGACCAGCCCCAGAACAAAAGCCCAGGTCTGCTTGATTTCTGAATTAATTCTTTTACCACACAGCTTCCCTAAGGGGCCCTTCCATTAAAATACAGGAGTGTGGGAGCAAGGCAGTGAATGAAAATGAGCAAATTATTCTTAATGGCTCAAGAAAACCAATTCCTCTTGAGGCGGAATTGTTGAAGGTCTTCCTTATCATGAACTGAAACAGGTTTCATTGTAACTCTGACCCATTTATTTGAAGCTCCACTCTGATATCAGTCAGAACAAGACTAAGGACTAATCTGACTTTTATGTCCTGTGCCCAAATCCCTCCACTCCTCTGGAATGGCAGAGTTTGTTTTTAAATTTCACATTAATTTATTCAACAAATCATTAGTGAGCACTGTCAGAAAGGCACTGTGCTGGAAATCAGGCCTCAGAAATCCAACTCAGCCCAGCTGCTGTCCACCCAGGAAGACAAACACAAACATGAGAAGCGATGAAGGAGCTCTAACAAAGGGCAAAGGGAGGGACGACCATCTCAAAGTCTCAATTTAACTTGACAACATCTACTAAAAAAAAATAAAAAATAGTTCAAGACAGAAGTAGGAATAAAGAAGATTACATAAGCTTTTACTTCTTACATTTAAACACACATTTTTCTCAAGCTGCAAGAGGGCTAAGATTCTGTAGCTTTTAACTTATGCATTCTTCAGGGCCTTATATTTTTTTCTTCCAAAAAGTTCTAGCTCCAAAATAGGAAGAGGAAATATGTTCAATAAAGACATCCAGGAAAACTATGAGAAAAAAAATCTGATGCAATCTGTACTCATATATGGTTCCATTTTAAAGACCCTGGCAGGACTTCAAACTACTCCTTTACATTCAAATTTCCCTACAGGGAATTCCCTGGTGGTCCAGTGGCTAGGGGTCATGGGTTCAATCCCTGGGGGGAACTAAGTTGCCATGCAGCAAAGTCAAAAAAAATTTTTTTAATTAAAAATAAAATAAAAAACCAAATTACCCTACAAAGTGTGCTCACTGCTCCACAGGAGACAAGAGAGCCTAGTTTATTTCCTTAAATACAGTATTTGCAGTCAATGCCCCTGAATCAATGATAATGAAAGCTTTAAATGTATACTGTGTAATACAGTTTAAATGGCACTTTCACAAACAACAAACTTGGAGAAAATAACTTCAACACATAAGACCAAAGGGCTAACTTACTTTATTAACAAGGAATGCATATAAACCAAGAACAAAAGAGCCAAACAACTCACTTAAAAATGAACAAAATGCAAGAACTGGCAGATTCCCAGGTAGGGAAGCGAGAGGCTTGTGGGGAAGGGGGGCAGGAATAATACAAAGATCTAATAAGCATATGATTATATTATCCTTATCCACATAACATCATCCTAAACTAAAGGAAATACAGATCAAAGTAACAACTTTTCACTCTTCAGGCTAATAATTTCAACATAAAATACTCAGTGCTTTCAGGGATGAGGAAAAATTATGCTTATACTCCGTTGGTGAAGCATAAATTGGAAAATCTTATCTAGAGGCAACTTGGCACTATCTACAAATATGCAAATACCTGCAACCCAACAGACCCATAGCCAGCGAAATCCTACAGATACAGCCCCCAAAGTCTGCCAAATTACCTGTGAGGATGAACAATAAATGTCTGCAATTAAAATGACCATCAAAAGAGGCCCACTTAAATGAATTATGGCCATCTATACAACAGAATGTGGTACAGCTATTAAAAGGTAAAATGGTAAGCTGTAGATGCTGATATGAAGCCATCTGCAAGATACACTGTCAAGTAAAAAAAGCATGGTGTAGAGGCAGGTATACAGTATGACCCCTTTAATACAAATAAACATATAAACAGGCATATCTATTATATGCATACTCTATGCATGTTTCTTCCCTCTAAGAAGGAACAAAATAACTGTTCAGTAGTTCCCTTAATGAAAGGAATAGAGCAAAAAAATTTAACTTCTCATTTTTTAACTTTATTGTTTGAATTTTCTAACCTTAAGAATATCTACTACTGTGGGTAAGAATCCCTTAGAAGAAATGGAGTGGCCCTCAAAGTCAACAAGAGTCTGAAATATAGTATTTGGGTGCAGTCTCAAAAATGACAGAATGATCCCATTCAATATCACAGTAATCCAAATCTATGCCCCAACTACTAATGCCAAAGAAGCTGAACAGTTCTATGAAGACCTACAAGACCTTCTACAACTAACACCAAAAAAAGACATCATTTTCATCATAGGGGATTGGAATGCAAAAGTAGGAAGTCAAAAGATACCTGGAGTAACAGGCAAAATTTGACCTTGAAGTACAAAATGAAGCAGGCAAGGGCTAACAGAGTTTTGCCAAGAGAACGCACAGGTCATAACAAACACCCTCTTCCAACAACACAAGAGATGACTCTACACACGGACATTACCAGATGGGCAATAGTAAAAGCAAATAGATTATATTTTTTGCAGTCAAAGATAGAGAAACTACACAGTCAGCAAAAACAAAACCAGGAGCTGATTGTGGCTCATATCATGAACTTCTTTTTGGAAAATTCAGAATTAAATTGAAGAAAGTAGGGAAAACCACAAGACCATTCAGGTATGACCTAAATCAAATCCCTTATGATTATACAGTGGAAGTGACAAATAGATTCAAGGGATTAGATCTGATAAAGTGCCTGAAGAACTATGGACAGAGGTTCGTGACATTGTACAGGAGGCAGTGATCAAAACCATCCCCAAGAAAAAGAAGTGCAAAAAGGCAAAATGGTTGTCCGAGGAGGCCTTACAAATAGCTGAGAAAAGAAGAGAAGCGAAAGGCAAAGGAGAAAAGGAAAGATATAACCTTCTGAATCCAGAGTTCCAAAGTATAGCAAGAAGAGATAAGAAAGCCTTCCTGAGTGATCAATGCAAAGAAATAGAGGAAAACAATAGAATGGGAAAGACTAGAGATCTCTTTAAGAAGATTAGAGATATCAATGGAACATTTCATGCAAACATGGTCACAATAAAGGACAGAAACGGTATGGACCTAACAGAAGCAGAAGATATTAAGAAGAGGTGGCAAGAATACACAGAAGAACTATACAAAAAAGACCTTAATGACCCAGATAACCACAATGGTGTGATCACTCACCTAGAGCCAGACATTCTGGAGTCTGAAGTCAGGTGGGCCTTAGGAAGCATCACTACGAACAAAGCTAGTGGAGGTGATGGAATTCTAGTTGAGCTATTTCAAATCCTAAAAGATGATGCTGTAGAAGTGCTATAATCAATATGCCAGCAAATTTGGAAAACTCAGCAGTGGCCACAGGACTGGAAAAGGTCAGTTTTCATTCCAATCCCAAAGAAGGGCAATGCCGAAGAATGTTCAAACTACCCCACAATTGCACTCATCTCACACACTAGCAAAGTAATGCTCAAAATTCTCCAAGCTAGGCTTCAACAGTACGTGAACCGAGAACTTCCAGATGTTCATGCTAGATTTATAGAAAAGGCAGAGGAAACATCAAATTGCCAACATCCGTTGGAAAACAGAAAAAGCAAGAGAGTTCCAGAAAAATATCTACCTCTGCTTTACTGACTACAGCAAAGACTTTGACCGTGTAGATCACAACAAACTGTGGAAAATTCAAGAGTTGGGAACACCAGACCACTTTACCAGCCTCCTGAGAAATCTGTATGCAAGTCAAGAAACAACAGTTAGAACTGGATATGGAAAAACAGACTGGTTCCAAATTGGGAAAGGAGTACCTCAAGGCTGTATACCATTACCTGTTTAACTTATATGCAGAGTACATCATGCAAAATGCCAGGCTGGATGAAGCACAAGCTAGAATCAAGATTGCCGGGAGAAATATCAATAACCTCAGATATGCAGATGACACCCTTATGGCAGAAAGTGAAGAGGAACTAAAAAGCCTCTTGATGAAAGTAAAAGAGGAGAGTGAAAAAGTTGGCTTAAAGCTCAACATTCAGAAAACTAAGCTCATGGCATCTGGTCCCATCACTTCATGGGAAATAGATGGGGAAACAATGGAAAGAGTGAGACTTCATTTTCTTGGACTCCAAAATCAGTGCAGGTGGTGATGGCAGCCATGAAATTAAAAGACGCTCGCTCCTTGGAAGAAAAGCTATGATAAAGCTAGAAATCATATTAAAAAGCAGAGACATTAGTTTGCCAACAAAGGTCCGTCTAGTCAAAGCTATGGTTTTCCAGGAGTCATGTATGGATGTGAGAGTTGGACCATAAAGAAAGCTGAGTGCTGAAGAATTGATGCTTTTGAACTGTGATGTTGGAGGAGACTCTTGAGAGTCCCTTGAATTGCAAGATCAAACCAGTCCATCCTAAAGGAAATCAGTCCTGAATATTCATTAGAAGGACTGAGGCTGAAGCTGAACCTCCAATACTTTGGGCACCTGATGTGAAGAAGATTCACTGGAAAAGACCCTGATGTTGGGAAAGATTGAAGGCGGGAGGTAAAGGGAATGACAGAAGATGAGATTGTTGGGTGGCATCACCGACTCGATGGTCGTGAGTTTGAGCAGGCTCCGGGAGTTGGTGATGGACAGGGAAGCCTGGCGTGCTGCAGTCCATGAGTCGGACATGCCTGAGCCACTGAACTGAACTGAAGAATGTACTTCTTGGGCTTCCCTGATGGCTCAGTGGTAAAGAATCCGCCTGCCAATGCAGGAAACATGAGTTTGATTCCTGGTCCAGGAAGATCCTACATGCCTAAGAGCAACCTACCCTGTGCACAAGTACTGAGCCTGTGCTCTGGAGTCCTGGAATGGCACCCACTGACCCCCACGCACCCTGGAGCTCATGCTCTGCAACAAGAGAAGCCATCGTAATGAGAAACCTGCACCCTGCAACCAGACACTAGCCCCAGCTCACAACTAGAGTTGTAGCAATGAAGACCCAGCACAGCCTAAGACTAGTTAATTAATTAATTAATTTAATTATTTTTTAAAAAAGAAAGAATGCGTATCTTGGGACTTCCCTGGTGGCCCAGTGGTTAAGACTCTCCTCTTCCACAGCAGGGGAAATGTGTTAGATCCCTGGTCAGGGAATTAAGCTCCTGTACGTCATGCGGTGTGGAGGAAAAATAAAAAAGATCTGCAAAGCCCCTGTATGTCTAGCAGAAAGTAGGTGTTCAAAAAACAATAGCAGAATTTTCTGAATTCATAATATATTTATAGTTAATGTACTGACATGGACTCTGGATTTTATTTTGGGAGAGGTTTAAGAGTACTGTAGCCATGGTAACTGGAGGCCCTGCCCTCAGCAACCCTAATGTGCTGGAGAGAAGAGACTAAGGACTTAAAATAACAATGAATTTGTGATAGGTGGGCAGGGAACAAGACCTTTCAACGAGTTGGCTCTCATCAGGGTTAAGAGAAAATAAACTCTGAAAAGACTGGCAACCTCCAGAAACTACAGAATGGGCTTTACAATAACCTAACAGTGCTTACACTAGGCTTGCAATTCAATCTCCATTAAAGAATGATGGTTCCTTTTAAAGTTAATGTACCCCTCACACCAGCCGAAATGGCTATCATCAAAAAATCCACAAACAGTAAATGTTGGAGAGGGTGTGGAGAGAAAGGAATCCTCCTACACTGTTTGTGGGAATGTAAACTGGTTCAGCCACTAGGGAGAACAGTATGGAGATTCCTTAAAAAATTAAAAACAGACCTACCATATGACCCTGCAATCCCACTCTTGGGCACGCATCCAGAGAAAAGCATGGTCTGAAGACACATGCACCCCAGTGTTCAGTGGGGCACTGTTCACAATAGCCAGGACATGGAAGCAACCTAAATGTCCATCGACAGAGGAATGGATAAGAAGATGTGATATTATAATAACATATAATATTATTCAGCCATTAAAAAAAAGAAGAAATAACGCCATTTGCAGCAACACGGGCGGACCTACAGACTGTCATACTAAGTCAGACAAAGAGGGACAGCTATCCTGTGACATCCCTTATATGTGGGATCTAAACATAAATGATACAAATGAACTTCTTTATAAAACAGAGACAGATTCACAGGCTTAGAGAAAGAACTTATGGCTGCTGAGGTGAGGGATGGGGGGAAGGGATAGTTGGGGAGTTTGGGATCAACATATACCCACTGCTGTATTTAAAATGGATAAACAACAAGGCCCTACTGTACAGCACAGGGAGCTCGGCTCATGTTCTGTGGCAGCCTGGTGGGAGAGGGGTTTGAGGGAGAATGGGTACATATATGTGTGTGGCTGACATTCCTGCCCGCCCCCCACCGCCAACTACCTGGAACTATCATGACATCGTTAACCTGCTATCCTCCAGTGCAAAATAAAAAGGTTACAAATATATAAAAAACAAAACAAGAAAAAAATAAACTTAATGTAACCCCCTTTCAAACTGAAGGACACTTCAAGCACAAGAGCAGCTTAAATCTTTATGCCTCCTTCATTCAGTATTTTCTGAGAGCCGGCTCTGTGCCAGGGCCCCGAGATAGACAGCAAGAGGACGGGACACCCCCGGCCCAGTTCTCCAGCAGGGAAGGCAGAAACAGGGTAACACATATGCAAATAAGATCATTTCTGGGAGGGTAAGTTCTGCAGTGGAAAACCCAATGAAACAACGTGAGCTAGCTGACGTGCCAGGATCCTTTAGATAAGGCTGTTAGAACTCTGAGGAGCTGAGGTCTGAGCAGAGATCTAAATGACAAGGAGAGAACTATGTGCAGATCTAGGGGAAAAGAGTTCTAGGCAGAGGGGAAGTCCTAGAGGCAAGATGTCTCAGCAGGAATGAGCTTCCCTCCAGTCCCCCACCGCCCTGAGCCTAGGAGGTGGAAACGCTGGCTGCAACCCTCAGCCCTGACTACAGTCCCAGAAGAGCACACACAGTATCAGCAGGTTCAGAGACAACTACAACTCTCAGGAGGAAGCTTCCAAGGGGGGCTCTTCTGAAGTTCTGTCTGGGAGAAAGGCCAGGCAGTGCTTACGGATGGGAGCAGTCAGGTTTCAGACTCAGATTCTGACCAATCCTGGCTCCACTCATTGCCTGCTAAGTGAAGACGAGAAAAATCACTGAGCCTCCCTGTTTGCCCTGCTATAAAAGGGGACTAATAACCCCTACCTCCTGGGGTTGTGAGGCTAAGCGAGCTAATGGTTGTCAAGTGCTCAGGACAGTACACACCAAATATTCAATATTGGTGATAAAATGGCTGTGTGATAGTAGTAGCACTAGCAAAAAGGATATCAAACACAAAGGATTACGGTCACTGTTATTATGCAACATTAACAAATAGTATTCAATATAACGAACATAAAAGAGCACATCTAGGGATTTCCCTGGCGGTCCAGGGGTTAAGAATCCACCTGCCAATGCAGGGGACACAGATTCGATCCCTGGTCTGGGAATTAAGATCCCACATGCAACTAAGCCCTTGTATCACAGCTACTGCCCTCAAGGTCTAGAGCCTAGGCTCCACAACAAGAGAAGCCACTGCAACCAGAAGTGCACGTACCAGAACTAGAGAGTAGCCCCACTGCTGCAACTAAAGAAGGCCCAGGAGCAGCAACGAAGACCCAGCACAGTCAAAAATAAATTAAAAAAAAATTTTTTTTTTAAAGAGCACATCCATAGTCCTAGAGGACTGACAAGTTGTTTCAAGTAGGGGCAAAGGCCCCTCCAACACTAATTTCTCAATGACACAGAGTCTAAAGCCAATCATTACCACTCCCTCAGGCTTGCCCAAATCACACTGAAGAATTGGATTAGCCTCTTTTACTTGAGAGGGTAGAGAAGGAAACAAGGGAAGAAGGGAGGAAAGGAAGGAGGAAGAAAGAAAAGAAGTAAGCTAAAAAAAATTCCCTTACCCTCTTCCCAGATACTTGAAATGCTTTCTCTAGAAGTCAAGTCTTTTTCTACCACAATTAAAATTCAGACAGACAACAAACACAGGTTGAGCTTACATCTTCTGAATTACTGAGAATGAACTGGTTAAATGAGGGGCTCTTCCCAGAAACAGTGGAAAGGAGCCCAGGCTTAACTCCAGAATATATTTGCTGAATGACTGACCTTTGGCACATTACTCAACCTCACTGAGCTAATCATCTTACCCTCACAAGTTCCTTCTTTTCTCCCCATCACAGTTTGAGGTCCCAAGACTGGCCAATGTGCCAAGCCAGGAACATGGGCATTGCCTTCACATCTCACTCTCAGTCACCATTTTGTCACACCTACTTCTAGGTTTCTCCCACTATCTAGTAGCTGCCCAGTTCAGGCGACAACTCTCCGGCTTCCCAGGTGGCACTAGTGGTAAAGAACTTGCCTGCCAAAGCAGAGAAGTGAGTTCCAATCCCTGGGTCAGAAAGATCCCCTGGAGGAGGCCATGGCAACCCACTCCAGTATTCTTGCTTGGGAAATCCCATGCACAGAGGAGCCTGGCAGGTTACAGTCTATAGGGTCACAAAGAGTCTCACACGACTGAAGCAGCTTAGCACACACAAACCCAACAACTCTTAGTGGAGCTCAAAACCTCCAGCCACATGCTCCCTGGATCCAAATCAATACTGTCTTATAAGCTGACTTCTGAGTGGTTACTTTATGATAGACACTATTCTAAGTGCTTTACATATACATCATCTCATTTAGTATCTACCTCATAGTTCTGTGATGAGAATTATTATTATTGTCATTTTAGAGTTGAAAAAACTAAGGTTCAGAAAGTAAGCTGCCCAAATGACAAACCTACCAAGTACTGGGGCAAGGAATTGAATGAATCCAGGTAATCTGACTAGTCAACTAACTTGGCTACTCTTCATCAGTGCTGCTGCTGCTGCTGCTGCTACTACACTAATATTTCTAAAGTATAAATCTGATCATAAGACACCTCTGTTTAAAACTTCAGGTTATATCTCAATTACATCTCAAAAAAAAAAAAAAAACTCAGTAGTTCCCCTACAGAACAGAGTTCAAACTACTCAGTGTAGCATCAAGGCCTCCAATGAGTTAGCAACTATGACCAAGTCAAACCAGGGGCTGTCAAAGATGGGAACTTAAAAGAAGTGGAGCAGACACTCAGCAGAGGGCCAACGGCACGTGGTGGTTATGAGCCAGAATTCTAAAGAGACTGCCTGGGTTTGACCCCCAGCTCCACCATTTTCCAGATAACCTTTCACAAGTCATTTCCTCTCTGAGCCTCAGGCTACTCATCTGTTAAATGGGGATCTTCCTATAAATCTTCCTATAGGTGCTGTGAAGATAAAAATTACTTAACACAGGGATTTCCCTGGTGGTCCAGTGGTTAAGAAACCCTGTTTCCAGGACAGGGGGCACACATTTGATCCCTAGTCAGGGAACTAAGATTCCACAGACCACATGATGCAGCCAAAAAAAAGCAAAAATTACTTATCACAGAGCCTGACACATGACAACCTCTCAAGGTTATTACTGCTCATGCCTCCCACACACCCAGACTCCCTGCAATGATGCTTCCTCTCTGCCAGGTCCTTCAGATAGGGCTCAGCCATCAGCACCTCCCCAAAGGGCTGCTGGGCCAGGGCCCAACCCATTATTCACCCATGGCAGCCTTGCCTGCTGCATGGATCACAACACAGCACTCTACTCTGAAACTGCCTGTGTCTGAGCCCATCTCTCCTCAGGCATTTAACTCCTCATAGGCACTCCCAGAGTCTAACAAGCAGCACTGTTACTTGGCAGTCAGATGCTTCTTTAATGAGATAACCTTAGTTTCCTCATTGACAAAATAGGAGGAAAGAAAAGAAAGAGATCAGTATCACCCATCTTGAGGGATATAGGAATTCAAGGAGACAATTCCATGGAGACTCTTTGAAAAGTGCTCTCCTCAGGTGAGTGTAGGAACTGGTGTTACTCCACGGCGGTAAGGCAAAGCACAGGGAACCAGGCACCTGAAGACAGGCCAGAATTTCGCCCCTGGAGCCTAAGAAAAGCTGTACTCTGTTTTCAGTCGCTGGGAGGGCTCTATAAATGGTGTCACGCAGCTCTGGAGTGGGTTTGTGTGGGTTCTTTTTAGGGAAGGGAATCTTTTTTAAAACATACCTGACTAAACTGTTTTTACAGAATTCCTTAATTGAGGTATCACTATATTACAAAGTAAAACAATTTGGAGATGGAGTCATTACCCATGGGACCTCCAAAGACATTTCCCTAAATTATAACCAATTCATTGTGCATGGGATTTTAAAGATAAATAAAAATTATTTAATAGTCAATATTCCTGGTCTTTGTTATTAATACCAGGAGATGGCTAACTTTTACTGAGTTTTTATCACATGCTAATCCATGAAAAAATGCTTTATTCCCAACAACGCAGAAAAGTTGACAGTATTATCCAATTTTTCAGAGAAGGGAAAACAGACTTAGAGCAAGTAACTTGCTCTTGGTCACCTGGCTAGGAGGAAGAGCTTGGATTTTAAAAGCAGGACCTACTCCAAAACCCACAGTATTTATACGGCATTTAAAAATAAGGCCTTGCAATAAAGCAGATGTGGTACATATCTACAATGGAATACTATTCAGCCATAAAAAAAAAGAATGAAATAATGCAGTGTGCAGCAAGATGGATGCAACTAGACATTATCATACTAAGTGAAGTTAGAAAGAAAAAGACGAATACTATATGACATCATTTATATGTGGAATCTGATATATGACACATGCATGCTCAGTCGCTTCAGTCATGCCCAACTTTTTGCAACCCCATGGACTGTAGCCCACCAGGCTCCTCTGTCCACAGGATTCTCCAGGGAAGAGTACCGGAGAGGGCTGCCATGTCCTCATCAATATAAGACACAAATGAACTTATTTACGAAACAGAAACAGACTCACAGACAGAGAAAACAGACTTGTGGTTGCCAAGGGGGTGGGAGGTGGAGGAAGGCAGGACTGGGAATTTGGAATTAGCAGATGTAAACTATTACACATAGGATGGATGAACAGCAAGGTCCTACTATATAGCACAGGGAACGGTATCCAATCTCCTGGGATGAACCATAATGGAAAAGAATATTAAAAAAAAAGAACGCATGTATACAAACAAGTCACTTTGCTGTACAATAAAGATTGGCACACTGCAAATCAACTATACTTCGATTTTTAAAAACTAAACTTTTTTTTAATAAGGGCTCTGAGGGAATTCTCCAGTGGTCCAGTGGTTAGGACTTGGCACTTTCATTCCTGGGGGCCCAGGTTAGATCTCTGGTGGGAACTAAGATCCTGCAAATACCATGGCCAAAATATTAAGGACTTTGAACAACAAGGTCCTACAGTATAGCACAGAGAACTATATTCAGTATGACATATTCAGTATACTCCTATGATACACCATAATGGAAAAGAATATTTTTAGAAGGATGTATATTTGTATAAATGAATCATTTTGCTGTACAGTAGAAATTAATACAATATTATAAATCAACTACATTTCAATTTAAAATATATACATGTTTTATAAAGGCCTTTGAGAAACCTGAACACTAATGATATTAAGGGATTGTTAAATTACTTTGTGTGAAAATAAACAAATTTTAAGTGTTCTCTCTTACAGAGAGTACTAACATAGTTACAGATGAAATATCAAGAAACAAAATCAATGAGAGGATTTTACAAACATTTTATAAAAGGAATAAAACAAATTAATGGTAACATATACTCAACTCTTCACAGCTCACCAAGTTTTAATAACCTTATAAATTAGATTTTCTTATTCCCATTTTACAGATTAGGAAATGAAGAGAAAGGGCAGCATTTACCAATATTTCTAATGATAAATGTGAGGCTAGTACAATACTTGAGAGAGAAAACAGGTCCAGATAGGTTAGTAACTTGCCATGCTGGAAGTCTGTCTCCAAGGACGCCACAGGGAAAGTCCCAAGAGGTTTGAGCCCCACGCCCACATGACATGGAGTTCCAAGAGCGTGGCAGATGCCTCCAAATTCTGGTTCTTCACCACCACATACCATGCAGCCTGGACATGAAAGGTGGCATCTTTAATTATCATGCCTTTCTGAATTGCATGATGCATAAATTTCATACAGGGCAGAGCACGACCGACTTCCTACCCATCAAAGCACTCTGGACAGCATTCACCACTCCATGAGACCAAGGGGCTGTCAAGCAGCCCAAACCAGCCATGCTCCAGAGTCTCAAGAAGGGGAGAAAGGCAGCCTCAGCTGAGAGAGTTTAGCTTCTACAATTAAGGGAAGTTTCCACGGTCAGGAACGGAATCTGAGATGAGGTGGTGAAGCCACATCTTCTCTCAGCAGTGCCTCAGGCCTGCGTTTCAGGCTGCCACCTGTTTGATGCTGTGACCAATGTGACTTATTCAAACCCTGAGGGAGAAAAGTAAGGCAGCTGTTGAGAGGAGGACATATGAGCACCAAACTTGAAGGCAAAGCAACCTGGGTCATTAGCCAAATGACCTTGGACAAATAAAGTACTTAATCTCAGTTTTCTTGTCTACTAGGTGAGAATAATAGATAAATTGTAAATGTTCAATAAGATCTAACAGAGTGCTCCAAAAACTAACTAAAATGCCCACATTTCCAGGCAAGGGTTCCATAACCTAGAAATCCCAGCACCTGTAGAAGCAAGGTAGATATGTCAATCCACCTAGCCACGCACCTTTTCCACACAAATAAAGAGACCTCATGAAAATCAGGTCTCTACTAGGACAAAGAGAACCAAAGACTCATCTAAGATGTCTGGGAGTCAGTCTTTAAAATCCTAGAATTATGTTCCTGACAAGGGATAAGCTCTTATCAAATATCTTAGTGTTAGCTGCTCAGTCGAGTCCAACCCTTTGCAACCCCATGGATTGTAGCCAGCCAGGTTCCTCTGTCCATGGAATTCTCCAGGCAAGAGTACTGGAGTGGGTAGCCATTCCCTTCTCCAGAGGATCCTCCCAACCCAGGGATTGAACCCGGCTGGGTCTCCTGAATTGCAGGCATATTCTTTACTGTCTGAACCACCAGGGAAGCCCCACTTTAAAACCCTTCCCCAGGCCCCTCTTCTTCCTCCTTCCCCTAAGTCCACTGATTCAGGCACCACCTCCCCTCTCATATTGATAAAACTGCCCTATTTTATGTTTGGTGACTCATACTCAGCTCCTAAAATTTTACATGATTTCTACAAGCTCATCTCTTCCATTATTTGGCCAAAGAAAACAAAGGACAGCTGGACACCTAACATGAGATCCAGCAAAGCTGTTACAGCATCATTACAAATCAAGGTTTCAATTTTCAACAGGTTACCCCAAGGTTAATCAACAACCTGTAAAAGGCAGTTGCTGAGATGAGTAAGAGAGAAACAAGACTTTCTCCAAGCTTACAACCTAACCAAGGAAGGTCTGACTAAGTACACATTTTGGTTTAAAGAAAATTTATTAAAAAAAAAAAAACTCATCAAGAAACAACTCCCCCTCCACTCATCATTTCCTAGAAAGATGAAGAAGGGGCATTAGGAGGTTATATACACCTCTGTCCCCCAATCTGGGAGACCTGAAGAGAGCTAAAAGCATGACATTTATTTTCCCCAAACTCCAGCCTAGGGCTAACTACCTGCTTCATTTTTAAATTTCATTCTATCGACTCTGCTAATTCAAAGCAAAAATGAAAGCTGGGGTGAGGAGGAGGGGAAGACATTTTTAAAATACACATCAGATAAGAGAACCTATAAATAAAGTTGTGTGTAAACTACAGACTCCCTCTTTGTGATTCAGGTTAGTAGCTAACACTGAATAGAGAAGTCTTCCCAAGAAGACTTCTTTGGGAAGCTTAGTTTCGAATGAACTAAAGCATGGAAATGGCAGAGACACTGAGGCAGAAGAATGCTGAAGTTGGGTTTGAGGACAAGCTAGCTGCCTTGGCTAGAGAGCTAGTGGCAGAAGTGACTCGGACATGGAAATGATTGGCAGCAAGCCCAACAGAGCATGTGAAGGAAATCAGATCTGCTATAACAAGCGCCCACAGGCACTGGGTTTCTAAGCAAGGTATGGACAAAGGCTCAGAGCACAGTAGACCTTGAGATAATCAGCCTGTTTTACAAATGGGGAGAATGAGGTCCAGTAGCACTAAGTGACTTGCCTGAGGTCTCACAGTGAGTGGAAGTGCTGGGACTAGAGCCAAATCAAGATCAAATTTGTTACTGAAGAGGATCTATCTAACACTCATGTGAGGGATAGGGGGGTGGGGGGAGGTGTGGAGAGGACAAAAATTCAGGTTTGTCCTGATTAGGGCCCAGAATAGGATTATAGCAGGGAAAGGCCACAACAAGTGATAGCCAGGGAAATAGGTACAGATGATCTGAAAGGAAAAGCCCACTAAGACTTAAGAGACAGATGTGGATACAAAAGGAGAGAGAGCATCGTAAGGTCATGATTCTCATCAAAGAATAAGGCCATATTCCCAGCACATTCACCTTGGTGAAGCTCCCACAGATACCCAAATCAAAGTGCAGGCACCTGCCTCTCCCAGGCCCATCTCTGGAACCCAGAAAACCCAGAAGGACTGATTGGTAATTCCAACACCTGCGACCCTGCTGACTTGGGTTATCTCAGACTCATTACCCATGGTAGGATGACAGATGAGGAACCAGAGACAAGCTGGCTGGTCACTATATGGGCTATGCAGTATTTACTAGAATGATTTTATGTCAAGAGTTATGATCAAGGGCTTCTTCTCTGGAGGTCCAGGAGTGGAGGACTCAGTGCCCTCACTGTCAAGGGCCTGGGTTCAATCCCTGGTCTGGGAACTAAGTTCCCACAAGCTATGCTGCATGCCAAACCCCCCACCCCACCCCCCCAAAAAAAGTTATGTTCACCTTTAAGCAAGAAATAGTTAAGCATTTAAATCTGACAAAATAAATAGGAATCAAACTCCTGGAGAAGTTCTGGCCATGATTTCAAAAGCTAAATGCTAGAACAACTATAACTGAATATAAACAGTAGTCCTCCAAAGAGGACTGTGGCCTTGTACAAACTTTAAGGGATACACATCTAGATAAAGAAAGAAAAATAATTCTCCAGAAAAATAATATCAACATCACTGGGGAATTAGAAAAGCAGATACATGGGCCCCACTCTAAACCCACTGGATTAGAATCAACATTTTAGCAAAACACTCCCCACCCTAGGTGATTTATTTGCACATTCAAGTTTGAGAAGCACTGGTGTAGAATACCTTAAGGGTGAACTACATATAGCAGTACATAGATAGAGTACCAATCAGGCAAATAAGATACAAAGTACCTCTTCACTTTCTGTACACCATATTTTATTAGGTACTGCTCAGATATAGACCTATAGTGTTTTTCAGTGAATCTGGTACTTACTAATGATCATATGATATAAATGTGGGATCTATTTCACTTCCTGAAATAACACAGCTCCAGGGTTTTCATGCACATGAAATATAAAAAAGCTTAGTTCTTCTGAAAATACAATAAAATTATTCATTTTATTCAAGTTCCAACACGAAGTTCAGCACACTTCACCACAAGCCCCATTAATTCCTACAGGTTCCTGGGAGTATCATTAAATCCCCCAGCATCACTGAGAAGCAGGTGCTTGGCAAACATCCAATCTTCAAATGAGATTCAGAAGGACGTGGTCCTGAAAATGCAGTATTTTTCTGCCTTGTCCTGCCAGGGTTGCTTCTCAGGCTCATACTCTCTCCCGCCCTGAGGCCTCATACAGCTGCACACTTAAGTACTTCCCCAAAAGGAGAAAGGTCAGAGGTGTCATTATCCCATAAGCACTTGAGATTCCAGCTGTGGAGAAATTAATCTGGTTCAGGTTCCGGTTGAGAAGCCCTGAGTAAGATCTGGAAAGACAGAGGGAAATACAAAAGAAAGAGCCTACTGAGAGGCTCTTAGGAGAGGACATTTGCAGATTTTAAGGTGGGGGTCGGGGGCAAGGTTTGGCAGATAAGTAAGAGGATCACAAGGAGAGATAAAGATCCATCTCCCACCTCTACTCCAGGAACAAAAAGAGTGACCAAGAGATTCCTCCAAAAGACGTCTTTTCTTGATAAAAGGAAGGAAAAGAGCCAATGAGGAAGCTTTAGGAGCTGGAAGCAAGACTAAGAATCTCTGGAGCGTTTTTTTGTTTTGTTTTGTCTTCCAATGAAGGGAAATAAAGCAAAGGAAAAAGCAGTATCCTTCTAACCAGAATCTTATAAGCAGCAGACCATCAGGATTAAGAGACCTGCGAATAACCAAAGAAATACAAGGGGGGATTCGTTTTCAGTTTAAATCCAGCGCTGGGGAGTCAGGCAGCCCTGGACTTGAGGCTACTTCCAGAGTAAGAGGAAGAAATGGGACTATCTTTACAGCCACCAGTAAGCAGAGCAGCGTGCAAAGGAAGAAAGGAATCAGAAAAATGCCCGGGGATAGAGCAAGCCAAGAGAAAGAGTTCCTGTTAGCAGAAAGATGAAAGATAAAGTAGACACATGAAAGACAACATACAGGCACCCCTTTGGGATGGGCGGGGAGATCCTCCCCCAGGGGGAGGGGACTTCAGGAGGAAAGACTATAGGAAGTGAGTACAGAGAAAAGGCCACAGAAGCATAGAAAGTGCCATGCTGAACAAAGATATTTATTCACCAGAGGAAGGCAGACGAAAGGTGCACTTACCTGACCGGGAGAGCACCTAAAGGAAAATGGGGCTCCGAAAAGGGAAGCTGAGGAAACAAAATCTGTCCGTTGGCTGCAAAGCTCAAGAACCAAGGACCACTGTCTGGAAATGAGCAAACTAAGAAAAAAGGTGTGCCCTCGCAGATTTAACAAACATCAGGACGGTGGCTGCACGCTGAGAACTGTGTAACCAAAAGTAGAGCGTGGGGGGTGGGGAGTGGGGGCAGGAAACACACACTGTCAGATGTGAAAATCTGGAAGTAAGGTGGTTCGATTCGGAAAACTCATGAAAAAGGGTGGAACCCCAAGGACAGAGTGATTGGGAAAAGCTGTGAATTCCCTGTGTAAAGACAAATACTTATCTTACAATTTCAGGATTTGGACTTCATTTCGGGTAGACTCTGGACACTGTGCTCTCCCAGATTTTGAAAGGCTGGGAAAAGGAATTGGCCCCTAAATCTAAGATATTCTGGAAAGCATTCTGCCAGATTTCAGGCCTGTAGAAGGGAAGTCTCCCCTGAATTTGTGGGAACATAAGTATCCCCAAAACTGGTCACTGGACCCCAGATTTGAAACTCGCTAAATGGGAAGAACCCTCAGATTTGAAAGGGGACGTTTATTCAGAGTGGAGACACGTAAAGGGAGTGTCCTCCCAATTTGGGGGTCGTCAGTCAGGGGGTACCATCCTCAGCTGGGGAAGCTTTGGAAATTAAGATAAAATCCCAGGGATGGAGTTTAAGAAAGAGGGTTGCACCGATCACATTTTCTAAAAACTACAGAGAAAGGGGACACTCCCATAGTCGGGGGCTTGAGAAAGGGGTGTGCTCCCCAGAACAGGATTAAAGAGGCTATAAAAGAAAACGCGTTCCCAAAGCACAAGGCAAGGGCAGGGGTTGTTGGTGGAGCTCTCGGGGGCCACACAAGCTCAGGATCCGACCCTAGCGCTTCCCCCCACCCGCAACACGGCCCGCTCCGCGCCCTGGGCCCGCACCCCGCGGCCCAACCTCCTCGGGCGGCGCTGATTGGCCTCAACCACCGTCACTCCCGCAGGCAACCCTGGGGATTGGGCGCCACTCGCACGCCCGCCACGCTCTCAACAGCGGTCCCCGGGCCTCCCTCAGGGCAGGGCAAGCGGGGCCAGGCGGGGAGCGGGGCCGGGCAGGGGACCGGAGCAGCGGTGGCGTCCGTCACCGTCCCCGCCTGCACGGCGCGCGCGCGCGCGGCGCGGGCCCGGCCCGACCCGGCCCCAGCCAGCCAGCTTCGCTTCGCCGCACCTCGCCGCGAGCTCACCTCACAGCCCCGCTCCGGCTGCGCCGCTCCAGGACCAACCGACAGAAGGACTCTGCGTGCTGCGCACCACGTGACCCCCGGGACGCGCCCAGCGTATCCCCCGCCCCCCACACACACGCACCATCGCCACCTCCGAGTGACGCAGCTCCTCAGCTGCCCCGCCCTCGGCCCCTCCCCACCCGATCACCGTGGCGACGGCTCCGGCGAGCCACGCCCACTGCCCTGACGCGCGGGAACCGGCCTGCGCCTGGATCCGGAGCACGAAGTCACTACTCACCCATAGCCACTGTGATCACACGAAGCCTGGGACTGGACCCCATCCGTCATCTGTTAGTTATGCCTCCTATATGCCCCTCGAAGCCTCCTACTTCTCTCCATCCTGCTGCCAACACTCCAGTCTAGTCCACCATCAGATGGTTGTCCTCTCCACCCACACTTACTCCTTCCAATCCGTTCTTCATGCTCAGATAGCAAGAGCTTCTCAAAACGCAACTCTGTTCATAGCCATCCTCATGCTCAAAGCCCGTTGCCCACTGTTTTTCAGATTAAGATCTAAATCTTTACCGTAGCCTATCTGCCAGACTTTTCAGAGTCTGTACTAACTTGCCTCTCTCATATTCACGCGCATTCAACTCCTCCACTTTCTCAAGCCTCTTTCAAGTCCTCACACAAGTCAGGTTCCTTCCCGACCTAGAGTCTTTGAACCGCTCCTCCTGCGCTTTACCTCATTAACTCCTTGGAAGGGATTCCAATTGCTGGTGTGAAGAGAAGCTGTATTCTACCTCCGGGGACCAAGGTCAGAGTTGCAGCCACCCACAAAGGGTCTGAAAAGTTTTCCCAGTGGGACTTGGGAAGTTCCAAAGAGGAATGCTAAATATTTGTTATTTAGGAAGGCAATAACGATTTTATTTTACCTTGGAAAAACAGGGCAGCTAGATTGCACCTCTTCAATGTAAATATAATCATGTCACCGCCCGGCTTAAAACAACCAACCTTTCCATCACATCCTCCACCCTTGCTAACTGTCTGGCCATTCTAAGTTGCTATCATTTCTGTGGTTCTCTGCAAGGTCTTTCCAGGCACTGGGCCATGGACTAAGCTGTTACTTTTTGCAAAACTGACTCTTTAAAAGGTCTCAGTTTGTCATCTTCTCAGTAAGGTCCTCTTTGACCACATAATCTAGAAGTGCTCCCCTTGATCTCCTGCTTCAAACAGGGCAATTGCTCTCTACCTTATCAATGTTTGTTTTCAGCTGAGTACTTAACACAGCTTGTAATTATTTAATTGGTTTGTTCTCTTTGTTTTATTTTTTTCCCCCTGAGTTAGAGTTAGGGACTATCTTGTATCTACTGCATTGTCAGAACCTGACAAATAGTAGATGTTCATTGTTTATCTGTGGAAGGACTGAAAGGGAAGAGAATACTGGGGCGGG
>NW_011494924.1:2485343-2486306 GCF_000754665.1 Bison bison bison | reverse complement strand
ATCCATCTGCCAGTGCAGGGGACATGGGTTCCATCCCTGATCTGGGAAGACTCCACATGCCACAGAGCAGCTAAGCTCAGTACTAAGTACTGAGCCCACATGCTGCAACTACTGAAACCCTCAGATACAGGAAGAAAGGATCTTCCCAGGACCCTCTGTGTTTATGTTTATTAACATGAAATTGCCCAGATTTTAGTGGCTATTATAGGATATAGAGAATTTTTTGCCCCACCACCACAGTAATGTCAAGAATTCATGACCCCATATAAATACAGCATGTTTCTTTACTTATTCAACCTGTACATATTGAGACCTAGGCTTGAGCTGGGCATCAAAGATACAGAGTAGGGAACTTCCCTGGCAGTCCAGTGAATATGACTCAGCACTTCCACTGCAGAGGGAATGGGTTTGATCCCTGGTCTGATCCCACATGCTGCATGGTGCAGGCAGAAAAAAAAAAAAAAAAAGATGCAAAGGGCTTCCACGATGGCTCAGTGGTTACAATGCAGGAGACTCCAGAGACAAGGGTTCAATCACTGAGTCATGAAAGATCCCGTAGAGGAGGAAATGGCAACCCACTCCAGTATTCTTGCCTGAAAAATCCCATGGACAGAGGAGCCTGGTGGGCTACAGTCCAAAGTGTCACAAAGATTGGACATGACTGAGCATGAACACAGGACACAGGACAGAGCAGCATGAGGTTTAGGCCCTGCTCTCAAGGAGTTTACTTCCTGGTAAAGAAATCATCACAATTTGTAAATTAAAATTCTTCTTATCTATTGCAAGAACAAATACTGACACTGTTGCAAGGACAAGCAAAAGAGAAATATATTACAAGAATGTTTGAGGGCCCAGACCATGGATAGGAAAACAAGAGGCACAAGAGCAGCTCTCTCAAGAAGCAACAGCTTCTGCTGCCAGCAGCACCACAGGCCACAGCTGGGATTCAATCCCAACATCCTT
>NW_011494924.1:2436443-2485243 GCF_000754665.1 Bison bison bison | reverse complement strand
ACATCCCTTTGTTTCTGAGTCACTCACTCAAGAGGCAAAGTCTTGACCAGGGGCTGATGGTGACTGGTCAATCTCAGGTCACATGGATTAGTCCAGGCTGTCAGGGGACAAGAGGAATAATTTGCCCCCAAGGATATCCCCCCAAATGAAAATGAGGGGAGGACTGATGCTGGTCAGGCAAAAATAACTCTATACAAATATGAATAAAATACCTTGGGAGTCAAGCCGAAGCTCCTGATCATCAAGTCAAACCTGTGGAAACCTGGTTTGCTAGCTTCTGAACAGCCACTGGCTGCTTGCCATAGAGCTCCAATTTGCAAAGTTCTGGTCTAAAGTCCAGGTCTTAGGACTTCCCTGGTGGTCCAGTGGCTAAGATTCTGTGCTCCCAATGCAGGGCACCTGGGTTCTATCTCTGGTCAGGGAACTAGATCCCACATGCCTTGACTAAGAGTTCACATGCCACAATTGAAGATCCCAAGTGCTGCAACTAAAACCTGGCACAGCCAAATAAATAAATAAATACTTTAAAAATCAAAATTAAAAAATAATAAAGTCCAGGTCTCATCACTGCCTGTTTAGCAGCATCCACCATTCTGCTTTAAGGTCTTCCCCATCATTTCACTAGTAGTTGATTTCAACCATCCAATTGTTTTAAACTTAGAACCTTTCTTTGTTGAAATAGGCGCTCAAGTAATAGTTGTGACTCTGTGAATGAGTGAAAGAATGAATGTACAGCAGCCTCAACTACAGAAAATAGTATCTCTCTAACCATTTTAGAACTGTGGTCCCAGGACATAAGATGACAGCTCCACATACACTGCATACACATAAGCATATACAGAAGCACCAGAGACTACTATGTCTCTGCATGGAAGAGTCCTTTCTCTCCCTAAGCATCACTTTTCTTCAACTACAAAGTGGGATGATCTTTACTCTCATTCACGAACTTGTCACAATTAAGTGAAACATGTGAGAGTGTATTGTAAACTGCAAAGTTCTGTGTAAATGATTTTCTGATTGCTTTCTTACTAGATTCATTGCTGCTGCTGCTAAGTCACTTCAGTCATGTCCGACTCTGTGCGACCCCATAGATGTCAGCCCACCAGGCTCTCCCGCCCCTGGGATTCTCCAGGCAAGAACACTGAAGTGGGTTGCCATTTCCTTCTCCAATGCATGAAAGTGAAAAGGGAAAGTGAAGTCGCTCAGTCGTGTCTGACTCTTAGCGACCCCATGGACTGCAGCCTACCAGACTCCTCCATGGGATTTTCCAGGCCAGAGTATTGGAGTGGGGTGCCATTGCCTTCTCCGGATTCATTGTCCAGAGTATTTAAAATGTCCCTAGTAAAGGAACAGCAGAACTAAAGATCTGAGATGGGATATTCAGTTAGAAAACTGATCTTTCTCAGCCTCTACCCAGCAAACCTTTATACTCTGTCCTAAGGCAACCCCAAGGCATTTACAATGAATCTGTCAAGGGGAAGGGGGAAAGTTAAAACAGAAAAGCAAGTTCTTTGGCTGTGATTCACACCCACAGACCCCATGTACACAGAGTATCACCAAGCTTGAGGATGTCAGTCTCCAAAGCAGGAACTGGGGTAAAATATCTGCAGCACAAAGCCGAGTGTGAGAACTCAGGAAGCCGGAAACCACAGTCACAGCTGTATCTGAGAAGTCCAAGAACCTCCACAAGGCACCAGGGGCCCAAGGGAAGTGGATTGAGTTGACCCTGGCCTGAGGTCTCTCCAATCTGAGCCTGATGGAAAGTTTCTGAGCTCCTCAAGCCTTATTGCTCTCCAGTGAGGGGGAGGAGAATTATGTAGGAATTCCAATATATTTCCAGCATTTTGCAAGATTCTAAGGAGGGAGGGAGAATGAGGGGGAGAGGCAGAGAGAGGAGGACATTTTTTATTCTTGTCCTGGCCACTAAAGAGACTGATAAAATCCACCTGGACCACTTCAAGGGCAGGGACTGTGTCCTGTTCTCTGTCCCTTGGGAGTCCTAGTACCTAGCACAGTTCCCTGTAATTTAATACTTCAAGCTTGTTTCTTGTGGTTGACACTCCTGCCAGTTTAGAGATAAAGAGACAAGGGAGGAGTTTAGCCCCAGGGACTACTGGAATGGAGATTATAAAGAAGTCCATTAAAGAAACAGTCTCTAAGTCTGCTAGACTCCGGTTGACTCCCCAAATTTCTTGCAATTTAATTTTAGATAGTGATGCTATCCCACGACTCAAAGGCCAAAAATTATATAAAAGATAAACAATACAAAATCTCCCTCAAATTTTTGTTCCTCGTTTGTTTTGTTTCTACTGGTAACCACTTTCTTAAGAATCCAGTACCCCACTCCTTTTCTTTTGGCTGCTCTAGGTAGCATGCTGGATCTTAGTTCCCTGACCAGGGATGGAAACCTGGAACTACTGGGTTGCCAGGGAAGTCCCCCTTTCAGCATTTCTTTATGAGTATATGCAAAGTTGAATATAAGTTCAAATCTATTATGAACCTTTTACACAACAGAAAGCTTTGATACATGGTGTTCTACACCTTAATTTTGTCACTAAACACATTTTGGACCCCTTACACTACATCTTTTATAATGATACAAAAATAACTCTCATCTTGTTTTATTTTACTGCTACGCAGTATTTCTTGTGTGGATGTACTGTAACTTGCTTAATCAGTCCCTTATTTGAGGACATTTGAGTTGTTTCCAATCCCTGGTAACTTAAAAACTATGTTCCATTTACAAATAGTTCAACACATGTGTGCAGAGAGAACTGTAGTCTAAATTCTCTGAAATAGGAGATCTGAGCCACAGTGGTGTATATATTTATAATTTTGATAGAGTTTGCAAGTCATCATTACTCGTAACATTTAAAATCTCCAACGTACTTACAGTTTAAGGATTATTTCAAGATTATTCCCATAATGTTATTCTCACTTACTTGCATTCTTGATAGAAATGAGTGAAGTTGCAGTTATCCAGCTAGGAATGTGTACAACCTACTGCCACATATTTGTCACACATGTCATCATCATGCGTCTTTTTTTTTGGCTACACCTCACAGCTTGCAGGATCCTAGTTTCCCAACCAGGGATGGAACCCAGGGCGCTGGCAGTGAGAATGGACTAACCACCAAAAAGGGAATACACACCATGTGTCTTTAGAAGAAATTATCTTGATGTAGGGGGAAATGCAAAGGACAAACATTAAGGAAAATACCATTAATTCGACAACATAAAAAAATTCTATTCTATCCATGAAAATATGTCTACACATGGATGGATGGTTGGGACTATGGGGGAAGAAGAAAAGGAATGGAGGCTAAGGAAGAGTAATTCAGAGGGACCATTTACTTTGTTTCCAATGTTTATAAACAATGTTGCAATGAGTAATTCCCTTCCTGGTGATCATTCACAATGTTTCCAGTTGCTACAGACAATGCTACAATAAAGAGCCTTGGACATTCAAAAAAGGAAAAAGAGGGACTTCTCTGGTGGTCCAGTGGCTAAGATCCCCAGCTCCCAATGCAGGAGGTCCAGGTTCAATCCCTGGTCAGGGAACTAGAGCCCACATGCTGCAGCTAAGAGTTGGTATGCTGCAAAAAATGGATCCCACATGTCATAATGAAAAGATCTTACCTGCCACAACTAAGACCCAGTGTGGGCAAATATATAGATAAATAAAATATTTTTAAAAAGGAAAAAGAGGGAAATCTGGGGCTGTGTCTCGATTATCAATTATCAGTTGAAGCTCTGCCCCTTACATTCCTCTGCAGTCCTTCTTGCCTGCTTATTGACTCACTAAGACCCCAAAACTCTCTCCTCTTCCTCTTCTATTACACAGTTGTAAGTTTGAAATCTCACCTCCTTGACGTCACCCTACTCGACCCAGCCCATAGTTCCTCTGGGCCTAAAAAAGTATCTTAACTGCAATCTCAATTCCAAATTCTAGGCTGGAAATAGTTATCACCAAAGAAAGTCCCTAAATGACAATTATGGAAAAACAGGTAATCACAGGTTCGCTCACACCTTACTCTACTTCCCCTGATATCCTTGCCTATATCATGGTCTTTTTTTTTCCCCCTCTCTACTTCATAAGCTTTTTTAAGCCCTTTATGCTTTTCAAAGGTTTATTTAACCTACACGCTGAATCATCACCACTTCCCTTCCCACTCATCTCCTTCTATTTCCAGGGGAGCCTTTTTATTGTAGGAGGTAAAACAGAAACCTGACTAAAGTAGAAGTTAAAGGTGCTGTGAAACTCCCAATGCTGAAACCTTATGAATCCAGAGAGCACTGGCTCTTGTCCGCTTTGAACTCTTCCTGCCCTAGAGAGCCTGTATCTTCCCACCATGTAAGTTGGGGTAAAACCACTGGCCAAATGGAGAAATAAGTTATATTTCCTGCAGATTTTCCAAATTTCCCTTTTATCTCTACATACCACACCTACCTTTGCCTGTCCCCCCTTCCGATTCTACTTCAAATTTTTATCCCTTTTGGAAAAAAAAAAATAATGACAATATTTATTGAATTTTCACTGTTTGCTAGACACTGTGCTAAGTGAATTATTTCATTATAAATTTCATTATAAATTATTTCATCATAATTACATGAATTATTTCATTTAATAACCCTTGAAGAAAGTCCCTTGTAATGGAGCCCCAGAGAAGTTACTTGTCTAAGGTCACATCACTAAGAATAATTTAAGTACCAACAATTTAATTCCAGATCTCATGCTTATTAATCCTAAACTAACCAGATTCTGAGGAGAGTCTTCCTCTTGTTCCTCTGCCCTCAAACTCTTTCCAATCTGGCCTATTCTCCAAACTATTCAAATTGCCATTCTAACATAACAGTAGTAATAAATAAAGTGATGCTTTAAAAACAGGTTGGGACTTCCCCGTCGGTCCAGTGGCTAAGGCTCTGAGTTCCCAGTGCAGGGGGCTGGGGTTCAATCTCTGGTCAGGGAACTAGAATCCACATGCTGTAACTGAGTTTACATCCCACAACTAAAGGATCCTACATGCCACAGTGAAGATGGAAGATCGCTTGTGATGCAACTGAGACTCAGCACAGCCAAAATAAATAAATATATTTTAAAAATAATTTTAAAATAACCATATCATCCACTCCCCTACACAAATCCCTCTAATGCTATCCCCTCTCTAACTGAAAGTAAATCCAAAATCTTTACCCACCAGCCATTCTTGATCTGCCTCTTGTGTTCCCCAGCTCTCTGACCTCCAATTCTCTTCCCTCTGCTTTGCTCACTCCAGTTACATGAGCATCCTTGCTTTTTCTTGAGCAGGCTAAGTTCACTTCTACTGGGGTTTTGTACTTGCTGTTCCCTCTACCTGGAAAAATCTACCCTCAGATACTCATAAAACTTAGCACTTTGTTTCTGTCTGGTCTCTGTTCAAGTGTATATATATATATATATATATATATATATATTTTATGATAGAAGCTGCCTCCCTAAATACAACAGTATCCTGTCTTTCTCTCTCTCCCTTAATCTCATTTATTCTTCTTCAAAGCACTTATCACCATCTGGCATATTACCTATGTATTTTTTGTTAATCTGTTTCATATCTTTAGAATTTAAAAAATTCCTGAGGTCAGGGACTTTGTTTTGTTTACTGCTATATCCCCAGTGCATGGAATGATACCCAGCATAAAATAGGTGTTTAATATTTTGCATGAATAATAAAATTAAACTATTTTTTGAGTGCTTCCATTACACCAGGTATTCTATATACATCACCTATGAATTTTCTCATTTAATCTTTATAATAATCTTATGAGATTTAACCTTTTAAATATGATGTCCAAAACTTTTCAGTAGTTTATGAACAACTAATTCTCTGAGAAAAAAAAAGAAAAGATTGAGTTGTAGCATTTGTGATATCTGTGATATAAATATTCACACTCTGGCTGATTTAAGACTACCAATATGAGGTCAATCAGCTCACTACATTTCTGGGCACTTATAGAATCACAAACTGGTATGAGTCTGCTCCAGCATGCCATTGCTACTGCTATTAGGCAAGCATAGAAAGCTCTTCACAAATTACCCCTTACTCATCTTTCCAATGGAATCTCCTCTGACTCTCCAACTCACCCACACAGCCCACTTTCAAATCATGAAGAATTCCTGTCTGTGTAAGAACATGCCCTGCTTGTTCTATATTTGTTATTGGGCAATGTGCTTTATTTCTGAGAAGTTCTTTCATCCTTCCTTAGTTTGGCTCTGTACTGGTGTGTCTTCAAAGCAACATCAACCAATTCAACAAATAGTAGTTAAGCAACCAGCCCATTCCAGGCAGGATGTTAGGAGCTGAGGGATAGAAATAAAGGAGAAGCAGTTGTTGATATTCCCAGAGTGGCTCACAATCTGGTAGTGAAGGCAAATGCATAAGCAATGAAGCCGAATTATAGCCTAAGAGAAGTAATAATGAGGGATTAAATGAGTCTAGCAAGGGTGGGCAGGATCAAGACCAACCTTCTAAAGGAAAGTAAAGGAGACTTTACTTCCTTTACTTCTAAGGAAGTAAAACACAGACATCTTTCCAGATAGACATTTCAAGGCAGGGAGATACAAGCAATTGGAGACTTGTGGAGAAGATCGAGAAAGTGCTATAGGATGGACAGTTATGCTTCCTGAACTCCTTTTTGCGTCCCAAACCCTCAGTGGGTAACTCGATTCCACTCCATTATAGCAGAATTGCCAATGGGCAAGAGGTCAAAATCGATGAACAGTCACAAACACAAGAGGAAATACAATAATATCAACATTTTGAGAAATGTTTACCAAAATTTTATACATACTGTTGGGTTACTAGCAAACCATGGCCAACAAACTAGGTGGCCATGGATCAAAGAATACCATAGAACTCAATTGACCTGTTCAATCAGTTACAAACATTGGAAAATATAGCAAAAATAATTGGAAATGACAAATCAATATTGGTGGGATGTGGAGAAAAGTACATTTAATAAATATGTACTAAAATTAAACTATGTGTCAGCCACTGATTTGTGTGCTTTACTTGTTTAACTCATTTAACTTATGCCACAATTTTATAAAACAGGTTCTCTTTTTTCACTGATTTCAATTTATTTTTGTGACTGTACTGGGTTTTTGTCACTGTGTGGGCTTTTCTCTAGTTGTGTTGAGCAGGCCTACTCTCTAGTTGCGGTGCACAGGCTTCTCAATGCAATGGCTTCTCCTGTTGCAGAGCACAGGCTCTAGGGTGCGAGTGCTTCAGTAATTGTAGTGTGAGGGCTCGTCGTTGCGGTTCCCAGGCTTTAGAGCACAAGCTCAATAGCTGTGGGTCATGGGCTTAGTTGCTCAGAGGCATGGGGGTCTTCCCGGACTAGGGATCAAACTTATGTCTCCTGCATTGGCAGGTGAATTCTTTACCACTGAGCCACCAGGGAAGCCCCCAAAACAGTTTATATTATTATCCCACAGATATTTCACTAAGAAAACAGAACTTAAGACAGGGCAAATAACCCATTCAGTGTCAGACATTCAGTGGGATGCTGGATCAGTCTGTACTGGCTTGTAAGAGCTGATTATTATTAATAAATATTCAGTTGGCAGCTTAAAATAGGCCCTAAGTGAAAATATTTACACTATGAACATTGGCAAACATCAGACCTCTTTTTTTTAAGAGCAAAATTATCTGCACACCATTAGTAGTCTTTGGTAGTATTCCAGGCCCTGGGGATATAACAATAAACAAAATAAACAAAAATCTCTGCTTTCATGAACTTTATAGTCTAATGGTGGGAGATAAATAATGAACAAACACATAAATAAAATATATGGTATATCAGATGATGACAAGGGCTATGGAGAAAAATAAGTGAAAATGGGGTAAAAGTATGCCATCCCTTTTTATTTATGTTTGGCTGTGCTGCATGGCATGCAGGATCCCAGTTCCCTGACCAGGAACTGAACCCATGCTTTCTACATTTGAAGCATGAACTCTTAACCACTAGACCCCCAGGGAAGTCCCATGCTCCCATTTTTTAAAAATGATTATTACTGGAGTACAGTTGCTTTACAGTGTTGTATTAGTTTCTGCTGTACAACAAAATGAATGAGCTATACGTATACATACCTATCCTCTTTTTTGGATTTCTTTCCCATTTAGGTCACCACAGAACAATTAATAACATTCCCTGTGCTATAGTGCAGGCTCTGAGTTCTATTTTATACATACTCTAGTATGTATATGTATACAGATACTAGTGTATGTATAAAATTGGGATTGCCATCAATCCAAATCTCCCAATGCATCCCAACCTCAACCCCATGCTATCATTTTAAATAGGATGGTCAGGGAAGACCTCACTAAGAAGGTAATGTCTGATTATGACCTTAAGGAAATAGGAAGGAGCAAGACATGCATCTGTTTTGGAGCAGAGTGTCCTACGTAAAGCTTCAGCAAATGCCAAGACTCTAAGAAGCACAGACATGCCTTGGGTATTTAAGGAATAGCAAAGAGGCCAGTTGACTGGAAACAGACAGGATGAGGGGAAATCTGCAAGGGAGAGTGTGACAAGTGTACCTAGGTGTTATTTTTTAACTTAAAAAAAAAAAAAGACCTTGGAACACATAGCTGGATAAACCACAAACTAATAGCAAAAATAATAACTCATGTTTTTGTTTTTTTTTTTCCAAATTTATTGACTATTTCCTGTGAGTTCAGCTCAGTTCAGTTCAGTTGCTCAGTCAGGACTCTTTGAGACCCCATAGATTGCAGCACACCAGGCTTCCCTGTCCATCACCAACTCCTAGAGTTTACTCAAACTCATGTCCATTGAATCAGTGATGCCATCCAACCATCTCATTCTCTGTTGTCCCCTTCTCTCTCTGCCTTCAATCTTTCCCAGCATCAGGGTCTTTTCCAATGAGTCAGCTCTTCGCATCAGGGGGCCAAAGTATTGGAGTTTCAGCTTCAGCATCAGTCCTTCCAATGAATATTCAGGACTGATTTCCTTTAGGATGGACTGGTTGGATCTCCTTACAGTCCAAGGGACTCTCAAGAGTCTTCTGCAACACCACAGTTCAAACGCATCAATTCTTCGGCCCTCAGCTTTCTTTATAGTCCAATTCTCACATCCATACGTGACTACCGGGAAAACCATAGCTTTGACTAGAGAGACCTTTGTCAGCAAAATAATGTCTCTGCTTTTGAATATGCTGTCTTGGTTGGTCATAACTTTCCTTCCAAGGAGTAAGCGTCTTTTAATTATGGCTAAAGTCACCATCTGCAGTGATTTTGGAGCCCAAGAAAATAAAGTCTCTGTTTCCACTGTTTCCCCATCTACTTGGCATGAAGTGATGGGACTAGATGCCATGATCTTAGTTTTCTGAATGTTGAGCTTTAAGCCAACTTTTTCACTCTCCTCTTTCACTTTCATCAAGAGGCTCTTTAGTTCTTCCTATGAATTAGGCCACTGTAAGCATTTCACGTACATTATCCTACTAAATTTTCTCCATATTATTTTACTTAATCCTCAGATCAGACTGTGAGGCTGGGGAAACTGAAACAACTGTGAGTTTAAGTAAATTGAACAGAACTATACTATGTAGGGGAACAGATGAGAGCCCATATCTATTCTTGCTTGCTCTATACCTACCCTTCTCTATTAGAATTGTTGGGTGAATCTATTATATTCCATATGATTAATCTGCGTGAAGATGCTTCACTGTAATTGTAGGGCATTATTATTATTAGGTACATGGATGTGACTTGGCATATGATCATGAAAACAAAAGCTATAGACCTTAAGAAGGGCACTAAGAATTAAGTGGAGATATAATTTTAACTGAGGGTAATTGGAAAAGACATACAAAGAAGGTAGCATTTGAGCTGAACCTTGAAGAGCTTCCCTGATAGCTCAGCTGGTAAAAGAATCTGCCTGCAATGCAGGATACCCAGCTTCAATTCCTGGGTCAGGAAGATCCACTGGAGAAGGGATAGGCTATCCAACCCAGTATTCTTGGGCTTCCCTGGTAGCTCAACTGGTAAAGAATCTGCCTGCAATGCAGGAGACCTGGGTTTGATCCTTGGGTTGGGAAGATCTGCTGGAGAAAGGAAAGGCTACCCACTCCAGTATTCTAGCCTGGAGAATTACATGGACTGTGTAGTCCATAGGGTTGCAAAGAGTTGGACAAAACTGAATGACTTTCACTCACTTTCATGTATTAGTCAAGTTCATGGAGGGAGGTAGAGACAGAGAGACAATTTGATATAATGTATTATCAACCATGTAACTGAAGAAGTAAAAGAAGAAATCTAAGCTATCGTGAAGGCAGTGATTGTTAATTGTAGGAACACCTACAATGCTTAGGGCTGAGAGCAAAGGGAAGAGGTTGGAATGATTAAAACACATACACTTAGAGGAAGTGCTAAACAGAACTGAAACAGACCTCTGAAGAGGAGGCCATACTTGGTGTGTGCTTGTGTCTCTGAACTCAGAGGGGTTGGGACCAAGACCTTTGTGAAGGAGTCACTGGGCAGTCAGTGCTAACGAGACTGATCCTGTAAGCATTGTAAAATTACAAACTGGTTTCCAGAAGGGAGGGAGATTGGGAGTGGAGAGAAATAAATAAGGAGATTAAGACGTACAAACTTTCAGTTGCAAAATAGATGAGTCATGGGTATGAAATATAGTGTAAGGAATATAGTCAATAATTATGTAATATCTTTGTAAGGCAACAGGTAATAACTAGACTTATCAAGGTGTATATTTTGAAACATATAGAAATGTTAAATCATTATATTGTGTAACAGTAACTAACATAGCCTTGTAGGTCAATTATACATCAAAAACAAGCAAACATGGGACTTCCTTGGTGGTCTAGTGGTTAAGACTGCACTCCCAAAGCAGGAGGCCCAGTTTTGATCCCTGGTCAGGGAACTTGATCCCACATGTCACACTTAAGGATCCTACATGCCGCAACTGAGACCTGACACAGCCAAATAAATAAACAAATAAAAATGTATATTAAAAAAAGAAAAAAAAAACAAGCAAACATTTCTTTAAAATGGATAACCAACAAAGACCTACTGTATAGCACAGGGAACTCTGCTCAGTGTTTTGCAGTAGCCTGGATGGGAGGGGAGTTTGAGGGACCATGGATACATGTTTCCGTATGGCTGAGTCCTTTGCTGTCCACCTGAAACTATCACAACATAGTTAGTCAGCTATACCCCAATACAAGATAAGAAGTTAGGAAAACAACAAAAAGCAAACAAACATAGGGCATGAGGTCAGATTTGTGGCTAACACAGGGAAGGAGTTCAGGGGAGAGGGAATGGGGTGAAGGAAGTGAAAAGGTACAAACTTCCAGTTATAAGATAAATAAATGGACTTCTCTGGCGGTCGAGTAGTAAAAAATCTGCCTGCCAGTTCAGAAGATATGGGTTCAATCCCTGGTCCAGGAAAATTCCACATGCCTTGAATCACTGAAGCCCATGTACCACAACTATTGAACCTGTGCTCTGGAGTCTTCCAGCCACAACCACTGAAACCACAGGCTGCACCTACCGAGCCTGCTGCTTAGAGCCCACGCTCCCTCACAAGAGAAGCCACCGCAGTGAGGAGCCAGGGCGCTGCAACTGGAGAGAGCCCACACGCAGCACTGTGTGCTTGTATACTTGTTTACACAATGCAAACATACACTGTTTCAATATCCTGAAAATAGGGAAACATACGATGTGATCCAGGAACCAGGGATTTGGGGGACTTTCATCTCCCTGCAGCATTTTGTTATAGAATCTAGGGGTCCTTAGATGACCCTTCTCTTTCTGTCCTCCTTTTTAAGACTGAGGTAAAATTCATATAACACAAAAGAAAATTAACAATGAGTCATGCTAAACTATACATTTTTTGGCATTTCCTACATTCATAATATTGTGCAACCATCTCTAGTCATTAGTTCCAGAGCAATTTCAACAGTCTAAAAGGAAATCTCATACTCATTAAGTAGTTATTCCTCACTCCTCCTTCCTCCTAGCCCCTGGAAACTGCTAATCTGCTGTTTTCTGTCTCCATGAATGTATCTATTTTAAATGTTTCATATACATGAAATTATGTGACATTTTGTGTCTGGCATCTTTCATTTAGCAGAATGTTTTTGAGGTTCATCTACTTGGTAGCATGTATCAGTACTTCAATAGTTTTCATGGCTGAATAATACTCTCCTGTATGGATATAGCACTTTCAGTTTATATAGTTATCACTTGATGGACATTTGTGTTGAGTTCATTTTTTACTATTATGAATAATACTGTTATGAATATTTGTGTACAGCTATTTGTTTGAAGACAGGCTTTCAATTCTCTTGGGTCTATACTTAGAAGTGGAATTGCAGATCATATGATATTTCTATACTTAACTACTTAACTTTTTGAGGAGCTGCTGAATTGTTTTCTACAACAGTTGTACCATTTTACATTCACACAGCAATGTCTAGAAAGTTCTACTTCCTCCACATTCTTACCAAAATCTCCTTTCTTTTACAGCAACTGCACACAAGTCATGTTCACACTGCCCATATTGCAACTCTGATGCTTCATCTCTATACTGAGTTAGGACTTGCTTGTTTAGAGATGTTTGTGCATATCATGTCCCTTTGGGTCTCCTCCAGAAAATGACTGTTAAGGACTTTTTTTTTCTTGCTCAAAAACAAACAGAAAAATTGAGACTATTAGATACACCCTTTCAGAGATGTTGTCTTTCTGGGCTATTCATTTTCATTCACTCATATGGAATTACATGCTTTTTATTTAAAATCACTGTGGTTTGATGATTCTTTGATCACTTTCAAGGTGTAGCTCCATCTTGTGATGCTTATCAGCAGAATCTTCCTCTCCATTGCTAGATTTGCTTAAATTTCAAATCTTTTGCAATATTATGTTTGATTGCATTTCTTTTTGCTTCTGTGAGCAGATGTTTTAAACAATACTCTGCCTCCTAATTTTCAATGTTTTATCTATTTCTCTGGTTGTTGAATCATATTTTGGAATAAAACATATTGCTTTTGTGGTCCTCTAAGCTTGCTTCTGCCATTCCTTCATTTTAAAGAAAATTAATATTGCCCAATTTATATGCATTTGTGAAAACTCATATATTAGTACAATTAAGATTTTTCATTTCACTGTATGTAAAATTTATCTCACTAAAAAAAAAAAAAAAGTGAACAACTACTAAATTCTCTGGATAAGGAAAGGCATCCCACTCCACTGTTCTTGGCTGGAAAATTACATGGACAGAAGAGCCTGGTGGGATATAGTCCATGGGGTTGCAAAGAGTTGGACACGACTTAGCAACTGAGCACTGAGCACTGCTGCTGCTAAGCTGCTAAGTCGCTTCAGTTGTGTCCGACTCTGTGCAACCCCATTGACGGCAGCCCAACAGGCTCCCTGTCCCTGGGATTCTCCAGGCAAGAACACTGGAGTGGGTTGCCATTTCCTTCTCCAATGCATGAAAGTGAAAAGTGAAAGTGAAGTCGCTCAGTCATGTCGGACTCTTAGCAACCCCATGGACTGCACCCTACCAGGCTCCTCCGTCCATGGGATTTTCCAGGCAAGAGTACTGGAGTGGGGTGCCACTGCCTTCTCCAACTGAGGACTAAACTCTAGTTAAAAATACGCAATGCTGAAGAGTTTAGAGATGGTATGCATTAATGTCTGAAATTGTGAAAAGCATTAAAAAATTAAGCTGAATACCTGGATGGAAAGAGGGATAGGCCGATGAATAGATATGTAGTAAAACAAATATTGAAAAATGTTAAATTCAAAATCATTGGTAAGCATATATATTAGTTTCTCAACCTGTTTCATAATTCTCGTCGTAAAATTAAAAAGAAAAACTTCTTAATTGCTCTGATGACTTACGTCAATCAGTTCTTTGTAGAAGATTCTGTGATGATTTCCATCATAGTCTGAACCCATCAATTTATTTCATCCAATTCAAGTAAATAAACAACATTTAGAGGAATAAATGAGAACGTATAGAAAATGGTTTGTAAACTGTGTAGAACTATATAACCATGCCATTATTAATTCTATGATGGTCAAGGGATTGAGCCTGTGTAAAATCTTAATACAAAACACTATCCCAAACATATTCCCTGGCGGTCCAATGGTTAGGACTCTGAATTCTCACTGCCAAGGGCCCAGGTTCAACCCCTGACCAGGGAACTAAGATCCTGCAAGCCACGTGGTATGGCAAAAAAAAAAAAAAAAGAAGAGTTCTCTAACTAAACTGTAAAGTCTTAAAGGAAAGAGATTGTGTTTTTTTATTTATTTGGTTCTCACAAATTGTCCACTGAGTACCAAAAATTCAAAAGGTACTAAGCACAGAATGAATCAGTAAATGGCACATTTCATAGATAAAACTCTAAAAGAAAAGGGGACAAGGGACGTCCCTGGTGGTCCAGTGGTTAAGAATCTGCCTTCCAATGCAGGGGGCCTGGGTTCTATCCCTGGTTGGGGAACTAAAATGCCAGATGTGAGGGGGCAACTAAGTTCTTGCAACCAGAACCCATGCATCACATCAGGAGGAGCTCATGCAACTCAAGGAAGACCCAGGGCAGCCAAAAATAAAAGGGGAGGGGCAAAACAGGGCTATTAAGAGGTACTAACTGTTTTTTATAAAATAAGCTATCAGGATATATTGTACAGCATAGGCCATATAGCAAATATTTTATAATAACTATAAATGTAGTATAACCTATAAAAGTTTTGAATCAATATATAGTGAACCTAGAACAACATACTTCAATTAAATAAAACTCTAAAGGAATGTTTTAAATTTGTTATGGCTTATTAAATATTTGCCATTTTTATGTTTAATCTAAAATAATGTTTGTTTTTTAAATAGTTTTTTGAGGGAGTTCCCTCATAGCCTAGTAGTTAGAAATCCACGTTCAATCTCTGATCAGGAAACTGAGATCCCACAAGCTGGGTGGTGTGGCCAAGAAATAAATAGTATCTTGCATAATCTTTTTTATCATGGGATGGAGAGATGGACAAATAAGTGGCTGTTGATATACCCATGAAACAGCTCTTAAGGACGAATTTATGCAAATTCCTTTTGGATATGTCACTACAATGCCCCTGACATTATGGCCAGCAGTCAGGCAAGTATTTGAAATCAATGCCAAATTCAATCTTTAAGTAGATTGATTATACAATCAAGTCTAAATGAGGGTGGAGGGGGATGATTTGATCCTCCCAAATCAGGCAAAAGTCATAAGGCTGGCAAAATTACCTCCACTAGTATGAAATGGGATTAAGTTTCTCATTGTTACAGAGACATTGTTACAGAGGGAAAAAAGAAAGTTCACAGTGTCCCCAGCGGCTCAACAATTGCTGGAATCTGTCAGGTAAAGTATGCAAACAGTTGTTGGTTCAGGTCAGAAACTCTGGCCAATCAGAAACCTTGGTCCTCTGAGATAATATCTGAATTCTCTTGGAATGTTAATATCAAAAATTTTTGAGATAATAAAACCTTTCTGTTATAAGCATCTTTTTATACAGGGAAATTTCAATTTAAAGACTTAAAACTTTCATATTAAGAATGCTTTGTACATATATATGTTATATGTTGTGTCTGACTCTTTGTGACCCCAAGGACTGCAGCCTGCAAGGCTCTTCTGTCCAGGGAATTCTCCAGGCAAGAATATTGGAGTTGGTAGCCATTCCCTTCTCCAGGGGACCTTCCTGACCCAGAGATCTATTCAGGTCTCCTGCATTGCAGGTGGATTCTTTACCATCTGAGCCACCAGTGAAATCTACTGTATACATTTCTGTATTTAAATTGTAATGTTTAAAGGAACTTGAGGTACTAGAGATTCAGGTAAAAAAAATATGATTAAGTAACTGACGAGGTTTGTCATTTTAATTGGAAAAGTATAAGACTACATTAGAATATTTTAAGAAATTTAAAACACCATATTTGTGATTTTAATTTTTTAGGTTTAGAAGAGTTTATATACTTGTAAAAGTTTTAAAGTACTCAAAAATAACACATTAAAAAAAAACCACCATGACAAAAGCATACTAAATTTGAGGACATTTATCTAACATAAATGGGACTGATTTTTTGAAGGGAGTTTAGTCCATTTAATTTGAATTCAACACAATATTAACAGAAAAAGTGAAGATGATTCTAATATTCTAGTTAGATTTATAAATAAAACAAATTTTCTAAGTCAGTCTTAAAGTCTCAAGGAAACTAGATTAAAATGCACTTATTCTATACATTGAATGTTAACTTTTAAAATGCAAGTATGAAAAATAGCATCTTCTGTCCATAGAAGTCATACATGAATGTTAAAAAACTCACATTGGCAAAATATATTTAATTATCAGCCAAATTCTCTAAGCATAACATCTGCTACCTTCTTTATCCCAGGCCCTTAGTTAGCCTGTGGTCCTCTCTTCACAAGTTTTAAGATAGAGTGATATTCTTGGTGGTGATGATTTAACCCAATTAACTTCGAGGCAAAAGAATTGAGAACATAATGATGAAAGGGGAAGGAGTCCATGAGCCAGACAGAGTGAGAGTTTTGCATGGTGAATAAAAAGCATATCATATTTTTAATATTTTTTTAAATACATAAAAATACTTTCATTTTAGAGACTGAGTTTTCCAGTTGGTGTTTCTTGTTTGTGTGCTAAATTGCCAGGTTCACTCTGATCATTCTGGGACAGAAAACAATTTAAGGGATATTCAATACTCAAGTACAGAGAAGGCAGTGGCAACCCATTCCAGTACTCTTGCCTGGAAAATCCCATGGACGGAGGAGCCTGGTAGGCTGCAGTCCATGGGGTCGCAAAGAGTCAGACACAACTGAGCGACTTCACTTTCACGCATTGGAGAAGGAAATGGCACCCCACTCCAGTATTCTTGCCTGCAGAATCCCAGAGATGGTGGAGCCTGTTGGGCTGCCGTCTATGGGGTCGCACAGATTCAGACACTGCTGAAGCGACTTAGCAGCAGCAGCAATACTCAAGTAACTGAGAGCTTAAAATATTTCTCTTCTCAAATAAGTCTAGAGATTAAAGTCAGATTCTGTGCAGTCATATTCCCAAACAAAATTAAGTAGGGGCCACCATCTATGTTTTAATATTTTCACAATTAACAAGTCACAACACTAGAATTAAAGGGAAAAACAAAGGCAAAGGTTAGCTTGTCTTTTCTAAAATAATTGTGTTTCAATATAATGTGATGATTTTCAACATTCAAAAAATGAAAAGCATCTGAGTTTTCAGGAAAAGAAGTTAAGGGAATATTACTAAATCTATTAATTCTCTAAAAGAAACACCTAAGTGCAAAGTTAATCTGAAATGCAAAGCCTCTTTACACCAAGAGTTTCTCTAAATATTTTATTTAGAGATAATAGAAGTTAACTTTTTTGAGGATTAAATATTTGCCAGGCATTTTACATGGCAAAAGAGGCTATTACCTCATTCAATCCTTTCTATACTCCTATTAGCAAGCCTTCATTCATCCATTCATTGATTTAATGAGTTTCTACCTGCGCATCTGGCTAAGTGCTGACAGTTCACTAGTGAGCATTACTGGCCTTCCTCACTAACAAGCAGTTTAGTAATTATACTCTTCTTCACAGAAATGGAGGGTAGGTTCATTTACTTGTCCAAGGTCACAGTATTGGAGTAGCTAGACAAACTCATCTCAAAGCTTTGCAGTCAATCATTAAGCTGTCAACAGACTTCTAGATTTTCTCTCTCAAGATTTTTTTGTTTTTAATTTTTTTCTCTCTAAATTTTTTCAATCATTTTTATCTTAAAGTCTTGTAGACAATGATCTCTGTGCTCTCCGCTTTTTCACCGTGTAGACCAAAGAACAAGTGGTGACTGTACATTGTAACTGCCATGCATCTGGGAGACTTCAGGGACAAGGAGCCAAGTCCCAGGGGATTACTGTTCACTCGCTAAGACGTGTCCAACTTTTTGCGAGCACATAAAATGCAGGTTTCCTTGTCCTTCACTTTGCTCAGCTTCATGTCCATTGAGTACATACCCAGGGGAATGGGGTACATTTCTGAAGAAACAATAGCAACCCCCACACAAGGTCAGATTATAAATTCGAGGGGCACAGAACTGGACCACGCCAAGGGATGCAGTGTTTTTTCACCTTCTCTTTGCCTTTGCCCACTACTTCCAAGGATATTTTGAAGCTAGGCAGCCAACGCGGTGCCTGGTCCACTGGCTCCACAGGCCGAGAAATCTTTTTGTTTCACACTCTTAGCCCCCTACCCCTGAACGTCTCTTTTCATCTTCTCTCTTGCTTGCTTTTCACTCCGTCTTCACCCTTGGCAGATAATCTGTATAAGAGCCTTTTCGTTTTATTCTAGAGCCATATGGACTAGATTGGTTTACGGCGACCTTGACAGACACCTGGGTGGGAGGCCCGGGGGAGGGGGCAGCCGTCATCTCAGAAACCTTCTGATAGCTCTGGGGCGGTGGCCACGAGGAGGCGGCGACCACTGAACTCCACTCAGTGATGAGTTTTCTGGAAGATTGACAGTACGTGTACCAACTGTCTTTGCGCTAGCAGGTTGCGCGATCTCGCGAGATGTGGACGCTGATCTGGAGTATGGACTCAAAGGCGCCTTTCTGAGTGGGGGATGGGAATATCTGTGGCGCAATCATTGCGCGAGATTGGGCCATAGTCGCTGGGGGCCGATGCTTAAATCTCGCGATATTTCCGCTGCTCCGGACTGGAATTAGGAGGTGCTTCTCGCGAGAGCCCGTGCTGAGGGCTCTGTGAGGCCCCGTGTGTTTGTGTGTGTGTATGTGTGTTGGTGACTGTGAGTACGGGGAAGCTGCGGCCGCCATTTCAGAGAGCTTGCCGACACTGTCGCAGGGGTGGATCCTGAGCTGCCGAAGCCGCCGTCCTGAACTCCCGCGCGGGCTCCTCTAATCCCATTGTCTCTTTTAGATTCGCTTGGGCCTGTCCGCTCTCTGAGCCCGAAATTCGGGCTGGGTGGTACCGCGGCCTGGGCCTAGCGGCTTAACAGTAGCAACAGCGGCGGCAGCCACAGCCCCCCTTTTTCTGAATACGAGCACCGCAAGGACCCGGAAAGCCCGCACAGGTGAGGAGGCATCGCGGACCCGCGTATTTTCAGGGCTTTTTTGAGGTTTGGTTCTTTTCTGGATTGAGGGGCACTCTTTAGGCGATTTTAAGCGACCGGGTTGGGGGTGGGTGGGGGGAGGTTTTTTAAAAATCGTCGTCTTTTCGACGACCGCGCCCTTTTCCGGCCGAATATTTTTCAGGGTTTTCGGGTGGCGTGGGCTCGAGAGAGGCTTCGGGCAGATGGCGACCTGTCCCTTCGAGGCCCGGGCCGACCGCGACCTCCCAACATGGCGCCAGCCGAACGCTGCCTTGGCACACAACCCCTCCCAGCCGAGGGAGTTTCCCTTTGCCCCTAAAATGGCAGCGCGGGGTTTTGCGCGAAAGCGGCGCTTTGGCTCGAGATTCTTGGGTTCTGTTTTTTGAGGCGCTGTAGGCTTTTTAAAAATACAGTACCTAATCTGTCTAGCGTGTTTGATGTTGGGGACATTTTAGATTAATTTCCAAGCCTACTAAAGTGGTCCCGCTTTAGTCATTCTGTGGCACCTCTTTGAGGTTTTGGAATATGTCCGGTAAAAAGGAAATTTAGCACAATTTAAAATTGTTTACTCACCAAATTTTCATTCTTGCTTTTTACCTAGTCGTTTAGAGAAAATGGCAGACGATATTGATATTGAAGCAATGCTTGAGGCTCCTTACAAGAAGGTGAGAAAAAACAAGTCGGTGAGGTTTATCTATTTCTTAATTTAGCATTATTCACGAAACTACTGCTGAAATGTAAACTAACCTCCCCGGAGCCCTCTTGATTTACCTTATCAGAGATGCATTACATGTAACTTACAAAAGTAAATATATGCTATTGATGTAATAATATTGTGCAGTAGTTTCACTTCAGCGTGATGAATAAATGCCCATCTATCTCTCTTTGTAGACTTGCCTAACGATATCTCACCTCTACTCCCATGAATTCACCTTTGATTCCAGTGTGAACTGTCAATCATAAGGTAGTAATTGAGTGACTTATCGCTGTACCGTGGTCCCCTAGGTAAAATGACTCAACTAAGAATTACCAGCTCCAGTTTGGTATAGCAAAAAGGTGAATGTAGTGGTTTGGGAAAACAGCAGGGGTCCAAGAATAACCAAGCATAACCAGTCTGTGGCAAGTAAATCTTTAAATAAGACAAGTCTTACAAGAAGAAATGGGTGAGATTTAAAATTTATCCTATACATAAGACTGGTGATAGTAAATATTAAAACAGGCAGGTGATGATCTGCTGCTCAGTTAAAAATTACTAAAATTCTTGGATCCCTGAACAGAAAAAATTTAAAGCAAAAGAGGCAATATCACAACTTAGAGTCACTTGATGACTGTTTAACTGTTCTCCATATTGTTTTATTTTTAATTCGTCCCTGCCATAATATTTCACACTAAAAACTACAAAGGAGTTATTTTTGCTAATAACGTAGATCCATTTCAGTATCACAGTAAAAGTAAAGTGTCTTTTCATTCTTTCACCACCAGTTGGTGGTGAAAATAGCAGTATGCATGCGTTATCACTGATGTCACAAACTGTAAGCTTTGTAAGTTAGCACTTATACTCTATACTCCTTTAGCTGATGTGATCAAACTTGAAAATAAACATTTCGCTAAACCTTTTAAAAATAATACATTTGTTTTGGAGTGTATAGCTCGACCATGTGGTACCAATTTGGATGAATTCTTTAAAGCTTTGAATAGTGTACTTAGTTTGTAATACTTAGACTCTTGAAGCTCTACTTTCTATTTTAATGTTAAGATTCTGTCTTAGTTTAACATGGATGTAATTCCATGTGAACAGGTATGGAAGTAGGACTGGTGGATTATTAATTGACTTTCTTGGGTTCTTGGGAGTCAACATTACTAAAGCAGTGTGAATCCCTGTTTGCTTCAGGGCGAGATGTGTGACAGAGGTGGCATCAAGCTCTTACAGTCCCAACCCTCCAACGGAAATGGGCGAAGATCTCAGGAATGGCATCGGTCACAGGAAATCGATAGTGGCTGGCTGCTAGCATGGCCACTTGGGGCTTAGGCAGAAATAGAGCCATGGTACTGATCAAAGGGGCCATAGCACATGGAATAAAACTCAAAACAGGACTTCATTCATGTTTTATAGAAATTCTATTTAACCACTTCAACACTGTAAATCTGGATAACTTAATATCTAACTATATAAGAAAATTTAACATGTTAATATGCATCTTTATTTTTGTATCTTGATGAGACTTAATTTGTAAGCAACAAAGTGGTTAAACATACATCCATCTAAATTTTTTTATAGCCTTCCATGTTAAACTGTAAATAAGTAATTAGTTTTAAAATTGTTTTGTATTTTCTTATTCCTATTCCCTTTACCCTTTGACAACTTGAAATGTTACCACTTCGTCCTCATGATGTTCTTCTATCAACCCTGCTTAGGATGAGAACAAGTTGAGCAGTGCTAACGGCCATGAAGAACGTAGCAAAAAGTAAGTTTCAAGAAGGGACCTGGGTTGGGGGGGAGGTGCTTTACATGATTGAGACTTTTAAGTTGTACCCCTGTGGTTAAAGCGTTCTCTCCTGAAGCTTTTCTTTGCCTGTTTTAGAAAAGTGGGTTCTTTTGGGAAGAGACTATTTGAGGATGTAAAACTATGGACTCTTTCCTTAGATTTCAGGAATTGGTGTCATTGGACATCTTCCCCTCCAAGTCCATCCATGACAATCTGGAGGAGTTCTTATATTCGAACTTGTCTAAAATTCGTTAACTTTGGCTTAATATTTATTACTTAATGTCATCAATAAAGCTATTATATCCACTGAAGATGTGTTAGAAAGGTGATAACTGTGAGAAATGTATTTTGCCCTAAATTACTGAAGGAGTCAGAGCTATGAATTATTCATGCTCCTTGATGTTTTAAGATTCTTTCTGTAATAATGTTACAGCATACTTTAGTACTTCTTAATCTTAATGTTCTTACATGGCTTTCATTGTCTTAAGCTTTTTAAACTCCGATCGAGTTAATAGAATGGAATTTCAGAAAATTATGCATGTTATTTGTGCAAATAACTAACCCTTAATAGGAACTCAGTGACAGATGAGTACAGAATACAGTGTGAAAGAAGTTTAAATAATAGTATAAACCAAATGCACTTTATAAGATTTGATCCTATTGAGTTTTCTTTAGCTCTGAAGTAAATGATGTTAGCATCACATGTTCTATATCATAAGCATTAAGATGTTTTATTATTTTTGTGATGTCATACTCAAATGTTTTGTTACATTCATGACCTCATAATACGTAACAAAAAATGATGGTAATGTGAGTCACTTACTTGATTCTTTTTGGCTCTTCCAAGAGCTCAAAGTGTTTCATAGTATACCACCTCAGTATCTCACAAGAAGTTTGTAAGGTAGGTTAATAAAATTTCATAAAATGGTTGAGATTGTCTAGACTGGATTGTTCAGGCTTTGCTGCACCAGTATTCTTACCCTCTAGAGTATTGTAGGAATTGATAAAAATGGTAAAATTTGTAGGATATTTCCTGTATTTTTTCTGCATGGGTGGGAGTCTGTTATCTCTCTTCACTAATTACATGTTATGGGTATTGAGTTGGGTTTAGTCTTGAATTGTTTGAGGCAGTCAGCCAACCAATCATTGCATGGTTTAGTGTCCTTTAATTTTATACTTTTTACCAAAGTATGTTTCCTAATTAACAGTTCTGATTTGCAGTTCTGCAATTAAAAGGTAGGAAGGGGTATCTATATAAATTGAAATTATCCAGTCTCTAGATAACATGCCTAGTGGACCAATAAAGATCTCATCTATAATGAAGACATTGGTAGTGCACATGCTTTCTTTGTTGTACCATCTTTAGATGTCTTGTTACTAATACCATCTTTACCTGTTATCTTCCTGCAACTAAAGACTACCAAACTTTTACCAGAAAATTGAGCATCAAGCTCTCAATGGCTGGTGCTTAGTGGCTTTTATATAAAGTGTGAAGTCTTACAAGACTAAATAGAAGAATGGACAATTTTCTTTAATTGGCCATAGGAGTCTTTAAGGAAAGAATATTTACAAAACTTCAACTGTCATCTGGTTTCTTTTTAAATGTACAAATTATTTCTGTCAGACTTCTCATCCTCAGTTGAAGCTGACTCCCTTATTTTTCCTGAAGGGAATTAATCTTTCAAATTAATTTGAAAGTTATTTAGAAGAAAATTTTGTTTAGTTATAAATCATAAAACAATGTCCTGTGCATTAGTCTTTAGTGTGAATAAATTAAGTCCCTTAACCAAAGGAAGGTGCCACGTTGGCAGATTTTTCATTCTGAAACTTCATTGTTCTTTAAAAGCCATTGGGTATTGGGATGTAGTTTTAAGGTAGTAAGAAAATGCACATTCTGAGAAATTGAGAGTTGACTGACTAGTAAATGTTTTCTTCTAAAAAACAGTATAATTCTCAGTACATACACTCAATTGATTTCAGGTAATAAGCTTAACACAAATTGTTTATCTTAGTCTTTCTGAAAAGCTATATCCCTGAACTTGGCAAGACCTCAAAGTATGCCTTTTTAAGTACCTGAGCTTGCCTTCGTAGGAGTATTATTAGTATAACCAGTTCTGCAAAGTCTCAACCAGCATCCATTCAGCTCTTTTGGAATTAATTACTCAAAAAGGATTAAAAAAGAAAAAAATGACACAGTTGAAATATATTGGCTACTGTGGTGTGGATTATCTATAAATTTTGGAATAAATGACTTTTCTATTTTTTTTTCTTATTTTCCAGAGTACTTTGCATTTAATATTTAGATCTTCTTACATGGAAGAGGTCAAATCCAGTTATAGCAAAACACCTTTTCAGCAGAGACCATATAACCAAAAAGTCCAAAGGCCCAGCCCAGTGGACCATTTACTTCAATGATGTTCAGTACAAAATTCCACTGCCACTAAAGACTTTGGAAAGTCCCTTTTAAGTTGTAACAGGATTTGACTATTAGTATGGATTTTGATAACCCTTCTTTAGTTAACTTAATAAATGTTCTTTGAAGCTTCATTATATTGTAGAGAAGTATTCTGCTTTCTTGCACCCTTAAATTTTTGTCTGGGCTTTCATAAAGAGGATTATATTTCTGAATGTCTTAGTATGTTGCTGTCTTTTTACCTGTCTGGGGTTGCCTTCAGATGTGCGTGGGGGCTCATTTATGAAAAGTCCTAGGAAGACCTTAAGTTGAAATTAGCTCTTCAATTTTTGAGTCCTTTTCCTTTGGCACAATAAATTTTCTGCCTAAAAAGAGGTAAATTGGAAGGTTGGCTGCCTCTATGCAGTGGACCATCTATGAGCAGAGCAAATCTTTGTCCTTTTTGTGAGGGATGGAGTGTTAACTTTGTCCCCTACTTGATAATATTTAGGATTTTTGATAGCTATCTCACAGAATTCTTTAGTCTAAGAGATAGTTTCAGGTTTTTAGGTAACAAAAATGGAATGTTATCTGTTGCCCTTCTGGGCATTGCTTTGATAACGTCTGTAAAAGTAATGAGTGTAGCCTAATTTTCTGTCATGTGCTACCTAGCATATACATTTCTGACAGTCAGGTGGATTATCTTGAAATTTTAGACAAAGTTTCTGCCTCCTTGGAAAGCTCTACATCTCCTTGTGATTGGAGTGTGGGTTTCAAGATTCCAGAAGGTGGGTGTCTTCATTTTCTATTTTCAATGCACTCTAAGATGACCTGCTTTACAGGTTCTCTGAGGCAGACTTCAGTTGCTCGTTGTGCTAAGCTTGCTTTGCTAAGGACTAAGTTAAATTTCCAAATGATGTAGTTGTCACAGTGTTTAATCTTTTTGCCACTACAAAATGACCTTTAAGTGGATAAGTTTAATTTGAAATGTCTTTCAACTTATATTGAAATATCTGAAGGCACCTCTAAAATTTAGGTGATGACAGAGGTATGAAATAGATGGGTGGTATGCTGTGAGGAATACAGAAATGAATAGGAAAAGATAATACTGACAGACTTTTCTACCTTTCAGAGTTTGAAAATTTATAATATAAAGATTTATAAAGGTGTTGATTCTTGTTGATTGTATCCCACAGGCTTTATAAACTGGCATAAAAATGGCATGCTCCAGTATCTGGTGTACTCACTGTAACTTTAAAAAGAAATTATTTGAAATGGTCACATTAAAGTCTAGGAGTGTCAGAGTGCATTTTACTGTGTTAGTTTGTCGTTTATTGTTATATGTAACAATTTTGCCCATGAACTCCAAAACAGTGATGCTTGTATGGCCCTTTGAAAGTATAAAATATTCATATGTGCAAATTGGGTCAAAATAGGCTTTACTTAAGAGAAATTAGTGGGTTAATGACAATTTTTATGTATGATCCAGCACTAATACTTGATGTAAGAGTATTCTGTTGTTAACTTTGATTTCATATTTTGTGGATTACAGTAATACTGGGTTGGCCAGTTACATGATTGGACTTTCTGTTTAAAAGTTCAGATTTGGATTTATACCTACCAGCAAGTCCTCTCCTTGTTAAAGCTATAGCTGACTCTCAAGAAATATCATTACAGTATCTGTCTCTCTCTCAAATGATTCATTATCAGCTGACTGCTGATTTTCAGTAGTAGAAGGCAAAGGTGGGTGTTGTTTACCTTACCTTGGAATTATTTTTCCATAAGTGATTATTATGTATCATTGTATGATAGGAAAAATAGCAAAATAATTTTACAAAGATGTTTCTGACCATAAAGGGAAGTATATTTTGGCAGATTCTTTAATCAGCAAGATGATGGTGACTTTTTTCTTCTCAGGAGGAAAAAAAGCAAGAGCAGAAGTCGTAGTCATGAACGAAAAAGAAGCAAAAGTAAGGAACGGAAGCGAAGTAGAGATAGAGAAAGGAAAAAGAGCAAAAGCCGTGAAAGGAAGCGAAGTAGAAGCAAAGAAAGGAGACGGAGCCGATCAAGAAGTCGAGATCGCAGATTCAGAGGCCGCTACAGAAGTCCTTAGTATGTAACTATAATTATGATGATACTGGTTTGAGAGATTTCTCTCGGTATCCAGAGCAATGTAACCAGAGTGATTTGAATTGTGGAATTTTATTTCTCACTATTATATAAGGATTTGGGCATCAAAAAAATCCAGTAGAAAAATAGTGTGTGGACAGATAATACTGGTTTTACTAGGCATACAGAACATTTTCTGTTTCTGCCATCTAAAAGTATTTTAACTGTGTGCCATTCCAAACTAGACTAAAGCACTAAAGTGCTTTTAAAAGAAGATTTGATATTGTAGTGCCAAATATGTGAAAGCTTAAAGTCTGTGAGCTATTAACAGTATTTTTTACTGAACATAAATTATTTAAAAATTTAAAACTCAGTTGGATACAAATTATAAATATATATACTTAGTCATGTACTTAATTAGTTAGCAATCTTGTCTGGCTGTTTTCAGCTGAAATGACAAGCTAATTGTGAATTTTGTGTATGCTTTTTTTATATTCGTGGGGGGGTGCTCATCACACATCTTAAAGGTATGTTAATAGCAAGAATGCAGTAAAAGTGCTCTTGAAGGTTAAATCACTGTGGAAATTTGGATGTGGTTATTTGAACCAGTTGTAAATGTTTCATTATAGTTATTTTTTTAAAAGCTAAACTGTACTAATGACTTTGGAAAGAGCCTTACAACTCTTAAGCAGGGATTGAATCTTAACAGTCCCTAGTGCTTTATAATGTTCTTTCGTATTAATAAATATATTGTTGTAAGCACTGGACTATATTAAAATTAAGTTTTAACTGAATTTGATTGAATTCAGAGAGAGTCCTCGATCAGAGCCTTGGCTTTTTCACTTGGTTAAAAAGGATTCTTAAGCTTTAGTTTTCTCATCTTTTAAGAAGGAGGTGTAACTACTGATATAAGCTTTGAATGAGAAGAGGTTGTAAATTAAAGCACCCACAATACTTAGTGCTATTGATGAAATGTTTTGGTATTACTTGAAGCAGATAAAGTTAGTAACACTTAGACTTCTGATTCTGATTCTTCAATGAAAAGGATTCCACTCCTTGTTCTTCAGGGTCCTCTTAGCTGATTATTTTACAAACTTTGTAACAGTTTAAAAAGGACCACAGTGTTGTTTTAAGTGCTCTTTTGGGAAAATACTTTGCTTTTTGTCCAGTTTATCGAAATTTACTTCATTCTTTTTTACCAGAATGAACTTAATATTGGGGAAGATTAATAATTCTGAATACTGTTATTTCTCATCCGTGATGGATACTTAAAAGTCAGCCTGTGATTCTGGTCTGACTTAAAATTGACTTGGTTCTTATGTTTGGTTTCAGGTGATTTTTAACTACCAAGGCAGTAATTGGAACTTTTATAATTAAAGGGGAAAGAAAGAAAATAGCTTATAGACTTACTTAACCACTAAATGTATATTCTTAATTGTCACTTTAAGTGTGATTTGCAAAGGACCTGTTTAATACAATTTTATTTGGGACTTCTTGGGTGTAATAGGTACATGTAGAGTCCATGACAATAAATCTCACTGTGAATTGAGGACCACCATATATTTTCATTTTGCTACCCATCTGGTAAAGGATAGCAGGATGAGCACTAAGAGACATCTGACCTGACCTTTCAAGTTAGTTTGGTCTTTCAAAATAAAAGGGCCATAAAATACTGGGCCTTTTTAAAGTGTTTCAAATTACAGAGTAAAGCTTTGAAAACACACTTTTAATATAATCAAGTTCTGAAAAGAAATTTTCCTGAGGGGTTGATGAACTTCCCTCACATCTTCAGTACTGACTGTTTTGTCACTAAGAACTGAAGTCTACGACATGCTTAAATATGCTTATGTGCAGTTTTGGAGACTTAACTGTTAAGTGAAAAAATTGGAATTGAATGTAAAGAATTAGTCCCCTATTTTTTAAAAGAAGCTTCTCAAGGGAATTCCCTGACAGTCCAGTAGTTAGGACTGTGCACTTTTACTGCCTGTGGCCTGGATTCAATCCCTGGACAGGGAACTATGATCCCACAAACCATGCAGCACGGCCAAAAAACGTTAACTCAAAACATGAATATTGTATATGTATGTAAATATAAACATGTATATTCCTGAGGAAGGATCTGCAGAGATGCACACCAAGTTGTTAATTATACTTATTCCTGGTGTGAGGGAAGTTCAGGATAATTTTCACTACATGTGCTTCCCCCAACCCCCAAACCTCAGGAATGTACTCATAAATATGTAATCAGAGAAAACTAGACTGAAAATTTAAGCATTTTCAGAATATTAAAAATTTTGAGGCTGTAACCTTTGGTCTTGGCACCTCTCAGTGGTCCAGGATGGATAACTGTAAGAACAGTTTGCCTGGGATAGAGTTGAAAAGAAAGTCTTTTATTTCCTCTTCATAATTGAGGTGGAAAACAAACAGCCTAAACAATGTTAAACTTGCTGGAGAGCGCATGAACGCGATCTTAGCAAGACCCTAACCCTGTAACTAGTGTAATTTTGTGTTTCCTTTTTAGCTCCGGACCAAAATTTAACAGTGCCATCCGAGGAAAGATTGGGTTGCCTCATAGCATCAAATTAAGGTTTTTAAACATACTTCTGAATTGTTTAAATTGTTTTTCAAGGAACTAATGTGGTGTACTTGCTTGGGTAACTTTTGAAATTTTTTAACTTTGCAGCAGACGACGTTCTCGAAGCAAAAGTCCGTTCAGAAAAGACAAGAGCCCTGTGAGGTAATTGTCTCCATTTCTTTTCTTTTGCATTTTTAGCTTTTATGCTACTGCAAAATTTAATGACATTTGCTAACTTGGATCATATTAAATCATTATTTGGTTTGCAGTCCTAGTGTTATTAATGTGAATTGCAAAGTTTTCAGTAACTTGTATCTAAGAAGAATGGGCAAAAATGATCACTTTAATTGTAGATATTTCATGTGCTTTTATTGCTCTTTATAGTAACTAAAAATTTTTTAATGGTAGCTATTGGAAACTTCAGACTTGATTTACCTTTGGAAATAATGAGTTTTTGAAATAACTTCCTGTAGGAAAATAGTGAAAATAGTCATGAGTTTTATCATTTGGCTCCCTTTACATGAGAGAAGTGTTTAATCTCCAAACTCTTAACTGAATTGACTTGTGCTTTTTACTGTTTTTGACTTTCTGTGAGGTATTTTTCTCGACTGACCTAATGCAATCTACAATTTTGGTTCAAGGAACATTTTGTTACATGATAGGGTTGTTTTTTACTTCTGGTTTCCCTTAAAGGGTGTCTTTTAACTAAGTATCTTGTTATTTGGCATATAATGATTTTAAAGGGTTTCTGTAACAAATATTGAGTTTTTACTCTTTTAATAGTTTTCTCTTGTGAGAAGACTCATTTTTAGTTCTCATTCTTTGGATCTAGTCGGCTTTGTATCTCTGTTTTATAGTAATAGGTTTAAAATAACTGCAGATTTCCCAAGGGATGTACCTGAGGTTTGTAGGTGGAGTGTTTCAAAAATACTTCCTGAGAATGTCAGAACATGGTTAAGAAAGAGCATATTTATGTTTATATTTTTAAGGATTAAAACCTTAATCATAGTGAAATTTTATAATAGTTTTAGTAGTGGACATTGTTATTTTTCTTTGACTTTCATGATGTTAAATTTCATCTACTATGTTCTTTTCTCACTTATTGGGCATTTAAGTTTGCTCAGTCAATTTAGAAGTATAAACATTTGTAAATATGAGTAAATTAAATCCCACTGTTACTTGTCTCCATACCTCCTGCTTTTTACTTTTGATTTGCTCATTGTTAGTGTCTCTATGCTATAAGAAGTATAAGTGTTTTTTTCAGTTACTGAATTTGTAGTCTTAGTAAGACCAATCTAATCTAGTAAACAGCTACCTCGCTATTCTTTATGATTATCTGAGTTGGTGAAATAAAATTCTTAAGAGTCAAAATCAGTTCAGTTCAGCCACTCAGCTGTGTTCGACTCTTTGCGACCCCATGGACTGCAGCACACCAGGCTTCCCTGTCCATCAACAACTCTGGAGCTTGCTCGAACTCATGTCCATCGAGTCTGTGATGCCATCCAGAGTCTGTGATGCCATCCAACCATCTTATCCTCTGTCATCCCCTTCTCCCACCTTCAAGCTTTCCCAGAATCAGGGTCATTTCCAGTGAGTCAGTTCTTTGCATCAGGTGGCCAAAGTGTTAGAGCTTCAGCGTCAGTTAATGAGTATTCAGGACTGATTTCCATTGGGATTGAATCTTTGATCTTGGAGTCCAAGGGACTTTGAAGAGTCTTCTCCAACACCACAGTTCAAAAGCATCAATTCTTAAGCGCTCAGCTTTCTTTATTGTCCAACTCATAGAGTCAAAGTAGTTTTCATCATTTGGGGTTTACTTTCAAGTTATTGTTTGTGATTATGAAACTTAGTTTTATTTTATGATTTCTTTTTGGGGAAACATCCTTTCTGCTAGTTTGGACCAGTTAAACATTTGTGTCTAGTCGGGTTATTAATTGTGAATGTCAAACTCTTTGGCTTCTGATTGGCTGTTTATTATGCTGGAGAGAATAACATTTGTAAGATTGAAAGACCAATGGACTTTGGTTCTGATAATGTAAGATAGTATCAGAAGAAACTTTAGAAACTCATGTTGAAGGCGTTTGGGTCACATTGAATTATTTTATGAGCATTTTTTATATATTGTAGTGAAAATGGGCTTGGGGGTAGTGACAGACTGGTTTCAGGAAAGTTTATTCTGTTTACTAAAAATAGGTATTAAATGTTACTTTGAAAGACGTTATAAAGTTAATTCTATACTCTTTATTCCTGTTAGGGAGCCTATTGATAATCTCACTCCTGAGGAAAGAGATGCAAGGACTGTTTTCTGCATGCAGCTGGCAGCAAGAATTCGGCCAAGGGATTTGGAAGAGTTTTTCTCTACAGTTGGGAAGGTAATCTAAGCTTATCTATGGAGCTAATTTAAGTAGAAGTTGCAAGCCACAGTTTAATAATTGTCAGTGTGACAGATGAAATGAGAAAAAAATCTAAACCAAATGTGTTCGGTGGAATTTAGTTAGGGAATTTATGTTTATTTTTAGAAATTGATGTATTTTGATAAATGAATTGAACCTACGAATTTGCCTCTTTTTAATTGCTTGCTTCATAATATTGTTTATGTGCCTCTTGTCTTTTGAAATGATTATACTTAATTGTGAATGGTTGCATAAACAGAACCCTGTGTTAAGTGTGTGTTTTCTTTTTAGGTTCGTGATGTGAGGATGATTTCTGACAGAAATTCAAGACGTTCCAAAGGAATTGCTTATGTGGAGTTTGTTGATGTTAGCTCAGTGCCTCTAGCAATAGGATTAACTGGTCAGCGGGTTTTAGGAGTGCCGATCATAGTACAAGCATCACAGGTAACTTCCTATTTAAGAATTCGAGCATTGATAGTGCTAGAAACCTGCTGTTGCTTAGTGTTGTAGTGCCTTGAGCCTTATAAAATCACCTCTTACTACCTTGAATTAGATGTTCTCAGGACAGCTTTTAAAAACAAAAAAAAGCTGATTCCTTTGATGTATTTGTATTCTCACAATTCTCTTTTTCTGTCTTAATATAAGTTGTAAATATTTATTTCATGCTGAAGAATTGAACTTGTTTTAGAATTTTATTGATTTGTGATGACTTGGGGATAGAAGCATCTAAGCACATGTTTTCCTCTTTCTAATGGAATGTTTTTCACATTTTTAATATATTTTCACAATTTTTATGAAATTCTAACATTTGAAAGTAAGATGTTTCAGACTAATTTAGAAAATGTTTTTTAAGATAATCCAAATTATAATGTAATTTCTCTTTGCTGATTCTTCACAATGATTGAGTGTTGCGTTTGGAAAAATGAAATTAGGGTTAATATTTTAGTTCATTTAGATATGGAAAAATTGAAATACATTGCTGCTGCTGCTAAGTCACTTCAGTTGTATCCGAGTCTGTGCGACCCCATAGACGGCAGCCCATCAGGCTCCTCTGTCCCTGGGATTCTCCAGGCAAGAACACTGGAGTGGGTTGCCATTTCCTTCTCCAATGCAGGCAAGTGAAAAGTGAAAGTGAAGTCGCTCAGTCATGTCCGACTCTTAGCGACCCCATGGACTGCAGCCTACCAGGCTCCTCCGTCCATGGGATTTTCCAGGCAAGAGTACTGGAGTGGGGTGCCATTGCCTTCTCCACTACTGAGTATCTAATATGGAAATACTTTTAGGATTTATCATCAGTACCTATTTATACTAAGAAACAAGTTAGTTTCTGTGACTACCAGATAACTTAGCTTTTTAAAATGGAGAATATAGATCTTAAAGATCTTTTTTTGGTCTCATTGCATGGTTTGTGGAATCTACATTCCCCAACCAGGGATTGAACCTGGGCCATGGCAATGAAAACACCCAAATCCTAACTACTGTACCGCCAGGGAATTCCCAGGATTTTAAAAATATTTTCTGAGCAATATGAGATAACAGTATAGTTATGCTCATTCTTTTTCAGACCCCAGAAATAAGTACTTCACATAACTTCTGAAAAATCTGGTTGCTCACCAAAAGCTTTTAATACTTTATAGTTAGGCACAGGATTTAACCGAGTCTGAAGTGAAATTGCAGTTTTCACTGTTAAACTCAAAATTTGGTCAAGTTACTACCATCTATCTAATGTTTTAGGATTATGTAACATTGTTGAGTACCATTTGATTATAGGTAAACAGTAGGAGCCCAGGGCTTCCTTGGTGGCTCAGATGGTAAATAATTGTTAAGGAGCAGGCTGTGGGTATCATTGTTCAATTCATTTCATGTGACGGAGGACAAACCTTATAATAGTGTGTACTTTGTCCTGGCGAAGGCTGAGAAGAATCAAATTTATAAATGAGGTTTTGAATTCATTTTTTTAACCTCCTGTGGTGCCCCAGTTTGTTAGAGTTTGTGTTAGAATGTAAATTGAGAACTGTTTAGTTTGAGAAGGACTTGATAGGAGAAAAATGACTGCTAAACTGAATGGTTTAGTTTGATTTATATTGCAGAAGTTCTTTAAGATGGATAGCCAGTTGGTATACTGTATATTGAGTAACAGTGATCTTGAGAACACATTTTAGTGAATGAGTATATTTAGTTCCAGGAAGTAATCTTAAATTTCTACATTTACTACATCTGATACCAGGATGCTGCTGTATCAGTTTTATATATGCTCTTAAATCTAAAATTTTTTTTTTTTTTTTTACTGGAAAATACAGTAAAATCTAAAATTTTAATTTAAAAATTTGGCTTTGGAACCATTTTAGGTGTACCATTCAGTCAGTGTCAGTACTGACAAGCATATGAGGTGGAATCATACAATATTTGTCCTTTTATGTGTGAAGTAACACTTAGCATAATTTGATATCAGTTGTAATTAAGCAAAGCTAAGATGTGTGTGGGATTTACTATGTTGAAAACGGTACTTACTCATTGTAAATTGATGTGCATTTTGTCTTATCTAACTTGTAGGCAGAAAAAAACAGAGCTGCAGCAATGGCAAACAATCTACAAAAGGGAAGTGCTGGACCTATGAGGCTTTATGTGGGCTCATTACATTTTAACATAACTGAAGATATGCTTCGAGGGATTTTTGAGCCATTTGGAAGGGTAAGTCTCAAGTTTTTAAATGGATCCTAAATAGGTTCTTGAAACAAATGTAGCTGCATAATTTATCTGCTTTGTGATGTTTCTAAGACACTAATGTTAAGATGGGAGGGAGTGGTTCTATTAGAATTTTTTAAAAGTCAACCTGAATGATAAAATGTACTGTACATTGGAGCAAGAGGTTTCCCCCCCCCTTGGTTTATTTTGGGATACTTTTCTTACTGAAAGTTTAGGAGTGTGTAATATAATTTTAGCATAGCACTATATAAGCTTCAGCTGTAAATGCAATAGTTTGACTTACATCATGAAATTAGTACTGTAATAGGTGCAGTGAACATCTATCATCTCATCCAGATACATTATTAAAGAAATAGATAAAGTTTTTTCTCTTGTGATGAGAACTCTAAGCCTTACTCTCCTTACTCTAAGCTTTACTCTTGGAGCCTTAGTTTATGACATATAGCTGTGTAAATATGTGTAAATAAAAATATAGCTGTGTAAGTTCTAGACATTGCATTTCTAGAACTTAAAACTGGAAGTTTGTACCTTATGACTACTTCAATCTAACTCTTCTCCACTCATACCTCTGTTAGCCGCAAATGTAATGTTATTTTTCCATGAGTTTGTTTTTGAAGTACAGTTAAACTGCAACACTATTTTCCTGGTACACAGCATAGACTTTTTTGATATTTCTATATATTTATCAAAATAATCACCGGGATAAGTGTAGTTCTCATTTTAGAAGAATGTTTAGAATAAATGTTATCAGTAGGCTGGTGTGGTGGTGGAGGAGGATTAGTGGCTAAGTTGTGTCTGACTGTTTGCGACCCCATAGACTGTAGCCCACCAGGCTCCTCTCTGTGCGTGGAATTTCCCAGACAAAAATACTGGAGTGGGTTGCCATTTCTTTCTCCAAGGGATCTTCCCAACCCAGGAATTGAACCCACCTCTCTTATTTGGCAGGTGGATTCTTTATCACTGAACTACCTGGCTGCTCTGGATTAAACTTTTTGTGTGGCCATGAATAAAAATCTCAGTTCCTGTTGTACTTTATCCACTACTTAATCTTTATTGCTTTTGGATATATAGTTCATTGTTTTCTTTTGCTATCCCACTCAACTCCTTTGTTAAATTGTTTTGGGAAAAAATAGAGAAAGTGTTAGTCAGTTAGTTGTGTCTGACTCCCTGCGACTCCATGGACTGTAGCCTGCCAGGCTACTCTAGCCATGGGATTCTCCAGGCAAGAATACTGGAGTGGGTAGCCATTGCCTTCTCTGGGAGATCTTCCTGACCTAGGTGGAGCCCTGGTCTCCTGCATTGCAGGCCCGTTTTTTGCCACCTGAGACCAGGTAAGGCCTAAATTGGGAAACCCTAAATTATTTTAAGTGTTAATAATGAGAACATTTGGCTGTTGATTTTTAAGTTTTCATGCTTCCTCTGTGTGGCTTGCTTTGTTGCAATATTGTGATGTAACTACAGTTCCTTCCTTTGTAATAACACAGTTCCCTCATTTAAGGTGCATAGTCACTATGTAGCAGATGCACAGAGTTGTACAAACTATCAACCGCATCCAGTTGTTATTTTTAATTATTCCAACATTTGTGGCAGTCCATTATGTCTGGCATAATTGCATATTAATGTTTGGTATATTTTAGCATAATGTGAAGGAAACATGTTGATTTGGTTTTTTAACATATTCTCCAAAGAATTTCAGATTGTGTTTTTTCCTAGGAAAGATTAAAGGTTGTTCCCCTGCTTAGTATGTTCCCAGGCCTCTAGAAAGAAGATATTCTGGGCATGAGGGATTTTTATGTTTTCGATTTCTTTCAGGGGAGACATTTTAAAATTGTACTTTAAGAAATTTTTTGCTCCTCCTTTTCACTTGCATAAATAATAATTGTGGTTTTCATTTTTAGATTGAAAGTATCCAGCTCATGATGGATAGTGAAACAGGTCGATCCAAGGGATATGGATTTATTACGGTAAGCAGTTAACCATGATTAACATAATGACTTGAACTTTTTTTTTATCTGAGTAGCAAAGTGTAAAACTTGATTAGTTATTCATAGTGGGGAAGGGATAAAGTTACTATTTTCAAGTGGTTTAAATTAGTTTGCTGATAGTGGCCAATTTTTAGTAGTTGAAAATATCTTCTCAAATGCAGAACTTCCAAGTACTTTGCTATCTTCTTGTTTATGGACAGTTTGTTTAGCCAACTCGTCATGTAATTGAAGGCAGTCACTTCTTCAGTTTGACTAGTGTGACCCAAGATGTTAGTTGCATTAAAGTCTTTTGGAATTCATTTTTACTTTTTAATATAGACATAATATGGTTTGACATACCATGACCAGAATTTCCTTAAGTAGCTGACCATTGAAACCCTGTCCTTGATAGGGTATGAAGTGGCAGCTGGAATAATTGTGAATAGAGGTGTCCTTTTAAAAGTAAACTTGTACTTGTAGTTAGTTCATTTAGTTTTGTACATTTGCAGTCCAATTACATGATAGCAATTTTTCAAATTATCATTTATCCCTGGAAAGTACTGGAAACACATTTTTAGTTTAAAATATAAATACTTGTCACCGTTGCCACCTTTATAGATAAAGTTTTAAAAATAGATCCCAGATTTTATCAGGAAATTACAATTGGATCTTATCCAAATTCAAGTAAAATTTAAACCTGTTCTGTACAACAGATAGCAATCTGTTGCATTGATTGCTTTAGTTTACATTTAGGTTACATTGATTACATTATGTGACAAGCCTGAGCTTGTTACTCTTATCATCCTTCCAGATGTAATTATTGAATATACTAGATTAATAAGTTGAGGTTTCTTTGCCTTGCATATAAGTAATTACCTTTTATCCCCCTCTCAATTGTATAGTTTTCTGATTCAGAATGTGCCAAGAAAGCTTTGGAACAACTTAATGGATTTGAGCTAGCAGGAAGGCCCATGAAAGTTGGTCATGTTACTGAACGTACTGATGCTTCCAGTGCTAGCTCATTTTTGGACAGTGATGAACTGGAAAGGACTGGAATTGACTTGGGAACAACTGGTCGTCTCCAGTTAATGGCAAGACTTGCAGAGGGTAAGTTTATCCTACTGTTGTGAATATAGTAACGAGAACCATAACTGTGCAAACAACTGGAAAAGCATGCAAACAAATGGAAAATGATTTTTTCTTATTTTGAGGTTGACTGTTTTCATTGAGCAGCACACATGGTTTCATAGGCAAAATCCTTTGCCTTTAAGTTCTAAAGTTCTAAGAATCTACTTTATGATGGTGCTTTTTGAATGCCACAACACGTTACAGGATTCCTTTTGTGTTTTATAATAATTAATACCCTTCTACTTTAGTTGCAGCGTTTACTCTATGTCCTGCTTGTACAGTTGGCCTTCTGTATCTGTAGGTTCAGTATCCTTGAGTACGGAGGGCAAACTGTACCACAGCTCTTTAAATATGGGATTTCAGCATTTGTGGAGTTTGACAACCAACGGGATCCTGGAAACATTCTTACCCACCTGGCTACCAAAGGGCCACTGTAATTTTTAAAAATTGACTTTGGTATTAAGCAATCAGAAAACTAGGATTTTCCCACTCTTAACGAAGCAGGAACATTAAGACCTATTCTTTTACAGGTACAGGTTTGCAGATCCCGCCAGCAGCACAGCAAGCTTTGCAAATGAGTGGCTCTTTGGCATTTGGTGCTGTGGCAGGTAGGAATTGAATCTTTTCTATTTGAAATCATTGTTTTTTTTCACCTAATTCGAAAATTTTCCAAATTTTTGCATTTAAAAGGACTTACTGAGAATTCAATTCATCAAGTACTTTTTTAACTTAGAAATTTCAAGAGTTAATGTAAGGAAACGGTGATATAGGACAGACTTAGCTACTGATCATAATCAAATGTCAGGGTATTATTGAACCCTGCATACCAGTTTGTTTTTAGTAGAAAGTGATGTAAATTGTTAAATCTTTAAATGTATCACTTTTGTTGAAAACCAGAAAGCTCCTATTGTTTCAAAGGAAAAATGTTTTATAATGTTTGAGATTAGAAAGTTTTATTTTAAAGGCCTTTAAATGAAGCTTTATTTTAAATAATTGAGTGCAGAAAAAACCGCTTTTCTAATTAGAACATAACTACAATTGACCCTTGAACAACACAGGTTTGAACTGCAAGGGTTATTTAGACATGTGCCTTTATTTTCAATAGTAAGTACTACTGTACCATATGATTTATGGTGGTTAAAAGCATGATTTTGGAAGGACCAAGGATATGGAGAGCCAAATAAAAGTTACATATGTATTTTAAGTTACTCAGATGGTTGGTGTCTCTAATTCCTTAAATGTGAAGGCCAACTGTATTTTGAGATTTTGACTTACAGAATGAAGTTCCTAGGGAGGTGAGGGGAAGGAAAATGGAGTTGATAGTTTGTTACAATTATGTAACAATGGGCTTAGTTTATGAACACTTTGTTTTTTGTCTTTTTGTGGCTCAGTTACTTGAAATTAACCCAAATCTATTAGCTAAGATAACATTAAATTTTAATGTTAGAAGACTTGCTTGCAGAATATATGAGAGTAAACCATTGTATTGGACTTCAGATGACAAACACTAATCTAAGAAAGTATGGTCATTTTCAGTTACACATTGGTCCTATGATCTTATCTAGCTATAAAGTGAGACTCTGTCAATATGTAAAATATATAGGATCGTGGTACCACATCTGAATATAGGGAAAGTTCCATGTCGTTGCTTCATGATTTCCGTTTCAATTGAAAACCCATTAATTAAAGGAGACAAGATTATTTCTGCCTCTATATTATTATTTATTGTGGGCGCTTCTGTGTTTTCCTTTTTTTAGTTGAATATTTGAGAGCTTGTTTTCTCTTCAGCATCTCATGGTTCCTCTCAAACTGACTTAAATTTTGAAATCTGATAGGTAAAGTTCTTTATAAACAACCATGCTAGTGTATCCACATAAGAAAAATTGCAACTATTAAGCATTTCTGTAATTAAGAGTCATTTGGTGACTCCAGGTTTTTCTGTATTGTTTTGGTTTGACTTTTTGAACAAGTATTAGTCATTTCATTTCTTTATAGTGAACACGTAGTTATTGAATGCCACCTAGTGTAATTGAAGATACTAAATAAACCCATCACTGCAGAAATACATCGTAGTCTCTGGTTTTCAGTTACTGTTTTCTGAAAACATGTGTCCTCCTATTGCTTCCCATTGTTAGGTCATTTGAATAATTTAGAAAAATGCTTGATGATTTACCATAGTCTTGGTTTTTCGATAGAGGCTGATACCTTTAGGGATTTAATACAAAGACACACAATTCATTTTTTAAACAATCTTACCTTATATCCTGGGTGCTGTATCAAGTATATTGATTTGGTTTGTTAACAGTATCTTTGCCGAATTATAGATTCTCTGTGTTGTGGACGTTACTTCCCTCAGTTCTTTCTTCTGGTGAATGAAGAATGATTACACTTGCCTGGGCACATTTATTGTGTAGTTTACATTAAGGCTGATAATGCTAAACATCCATATGGGTTGCTTAAAAAATAGCCACATAGTTACCTATTTGTTATATTCCCACTTTTCCCCCCCACTTTTTATTATTTATTGATGTGCTGTACTTAATGAGTTGCTCAGTCATGTCCAACTCTTTGTGACCCCATGGACTGTATATAGCCTGCCAGGCTTCTCTGTTCATGAGATTTTCCAGGCAAAGATACTGAAGTGGGTTGCAATTTCCTTCTCCAGGGGATCTTCCCAACCCAGGGATCGAACCCAGGTGTCCCGCATTGCAGGCGGATTCTTTATCGGCTGAGCCACTAGGGAAGCCCATTGTTCATTGATAGATGAGTCTGTTTTCTTAGAACTTCCAATAAATTGCTATTCTGAATTAGTAATCACATATTTGCATAACTGGGTATATTTCTCTTGACTGTCATTAAAATTGTACACATTCGGTATTAAGTTGCTGAATGTTAATGTATTTGAGGGCCTTGGTCTCCTAAGTTCTTTAAAGCTGTTTTTTGAAACCCAAGAGTGGCCCATCCCTATATCAACGTGTCTTTTGTTCTGAAAGTATAATAGCTATTTTCTAAGATAAGTTCTTATCTTTATGAAACCCATGCTTTGTTTCCTAACTGGTTACAAATGACCTGAAGAATCATTTTTGAAATTTTGATTTATATACACTTAATATAGCATGGATTTCTGATGCTTATACATTTTTTCCCATTTTAGGAAAAAAAACAAATTGTGTTAAAATTTAAAGTTTATTCCTATGGTCATATCTTCAAGTTCCTTCAGTATACACCAGTTACATTTCTTCAACTCCCTGAGATGCCAATTTTGAGCACCTAGGACCCAGGTATTCTTACATCCCTGTATGACTTGGGCTGCTGATCCCTTTTCATTTTTGCCCATGTTTTATGATTTTCTATACTCAGCAAGAAACCCAGATAGTAATAAAGTATGCAACTGAGTCACATGTTATTGAAAATTAGGTAACGGAATCCAATTTCTTTGTTGTATTATTTTAAACTTAAAAAGATAGCTTAAATACTATGACATTCTGTTTACTATTCATATTTCTGTTTTCATTTGAAATTAAGAAAGCTGCAGCTTTCTCTTAATTTGCCTTCTCATGTAGAATTTTAATGATTATATATGAGAAAACTATATTAGAAATCACTATTATGTTCATTTTTAATAGAGACTAGATGCTTAAATTTTTCTAGTAATACATAGATTATAGTAAATCTAACTAGATTTCATTCATGCCTCATTAAATTTTCAAAATAGGCTAGGAAACCAGGTCTAACAAAACTATCACCTTCTGGGCTGGACATGACAATTTAAAACTTAAAGGACTTAAAAAATAGTATATACATATGGTTAGAGTAGTGTCACTACTTATTGACAGTGTTTGACATTTACTGTTGCAGTATTTATTCTTTTACTAGTAACTTTTAAATGTAAAATGCTTACCGACACTGATAGAATAATAAAAAGTTGAATAACCCAAGTACTTGGAATTGAATTCTCAAGATCAGGGTTTTCATGCATTTTCTGACCGGTGTGCTTCCCTTTCCCCATTTCCCATTATTCCCAAATGAATAGTAGTATAGTGGAATCCATTGAGATGTGAAAGAGTTATAGGACTAGGAAGAGAAAGGCATAAGTAAGTTTCCTAGGATAGGAGGAAAAGAAAAAGGCCCCAAAGCCTTGTCAATGAGGAATGGGGAAGGAGGTTTGGCTGCCAGGTTTTACTATAAGTTCGTTTTGATAAACCCTGCTACCATAGTCCTCTTTTATTAATGCTCTCCTGACATTTACCCTGTTAGTTGAGGCTCTTCATTGTTCCTGCACTGAGCTGTAGAATTCTCTTTTGTTATAGATTTGCAAACAAGACTTTCCCAACAGACTGAAGGTGAGTTGAGTTTTTTATTTGTTTTTTTTGTTGTTCGTTTGTTTTTAAAGTGGATATATAAATGTAGTATAAGACATAGTTGTGTGTATACATATATCATTATTATTGTAGTTTGTCTTTTTGGCCCAATTTTGTCAGAATGACATACAGTGTCATTAACCATAAGCTATCTGGTAATTCATACAAAGAAGGCCTAATATGCATCATTAGAGTTACATGGATAAAGATGGTAAATGTCTGTGCCTTTTTTTTTTTTTTTTGCTGTAACTTAGAGTTTTTTTCAGCTTTGTATGCTTATCTTTGTGTTCTGATTATAAGTTTTATATAGATATCAGACAATGAAACTTGTCATTTAAGTAGACAGGGAGTCTGAATTTAAGGTCAGGAATAACTTAACTCCAGTGATTTGCATTAACAAATCACTGATAGGATGCAACTTCCTGTTGACTCCCAATTTTGAATGTAATCTTTAGAATTATCTAGTATCTTTTTTTTTTTTTTAGAATTATCTAGTATCATTTTAACGAATGCGAGTTTTAATTTCGTTGCATCATTTGTTGTTACTCCATTACTATAAACAGTACCAAGCAATGAGAAGATTATCCAGAACTAAGTTGCATGCAGATTTCAGAGTTTGAAACAGTTTATAAATAACCTGTTTTTTTCTTGGTCTTTATTATCAAGTAAATTCTGCCATTTTATAGAGTATTCTGTTACAGTAATTTGGAATCTTACAGGATATACTTTAAAGTCTTCTGAGTAAATCTGTATTATAAAGGTCTGTCCTTATTACTCGACAGTCAGGAATTGAATGTGTATCTTTTTTGGCAAATGAGACAATTGTATTCAATCTTTTTTTTTCCTAACAGATTTTTGAAAGTAGAATTGGTGGATTTTCCTTAGCTATATATTTCTATACTGAATTCGTTGTGTTCTGCATTCATCTAGGCTGAGCTGGAATATTTGCATCATACATTTTCTAGTATTTTTCAGTATTGATAGTCTATAATGACCTTGTAGTATTTTTTCCAAGCATACTACTTTGTTTTATAAGGTACACCGTGGGCTTCATTTTTTTTTTTTTGTAATACAGGCACACTTGCATCTTTAAATTTCTCCAGTAGAATTTGACGTTAGTTATTTCAGTATTTTTATTTTCATAGTTTTATGAAAGACAAATATTTGTTTATCAAAATAAAGAAGTGAAAAGCAGTTGTTATTCTACCAGAAATTTTTATGATGTATTCATGCACAGCCCTAATTTTTATTCAATGGAATATTTCTGATACTTCTCAGGTTATTGTTCAAGTACCATAATTTCTAATGTACTGTTTTATCCGTAGCTTTTTTTATTGTTGTTATGTATTGGAATGAAATTTGATCAAATATTATGATTACGGTGAGTTCTGTATCAGTTACTGGTAATGTTTTTTAAGTCACGTAAAAGCAATGGATCAAATGTCTTGGAAAATGCTGTCACTTCAAAATTAAAACCAATATTGGTTTAAATTTGCTCCTAAATATTAGTATCAGTAGTTTTTTTAAATTTTCAACAGTGACTATTAGAGATACATGTTACTCTTTTTAGTGTTTCAAGACTGTGAGACTTTGTTGTGGTAGATTTTATAGTCCCAGGATATTAAATCTTTAATAATCTTTAAATGCTTGGATGATTTTTATGTATATTATTTTTTAAATGTCATCCTTTCTTATAATGGTTGTATATTTATAAGAAAATATGTGACTATATATTCATGGGCAGATAACCTAACAAAATTTTTATTTAGATTTAGTCAGGATTTTAAAGATTGTGTTTTCATCACCCCCTGAGTATAAACTCTTAACAGTCAGTACTGTTTCCTTGAACTGTATTGATATTTGTCTAACTGAATTAATATTTGCTACACTTGAGGTTTAATTTCCCTTATAAAGATAAAATTCCCAATTTATTCAAGATCAATTATCTGAAATACTAAGTTGCCTCTGCTTTCTGGCAACATTTTAAAATAGAATGTTGATATATATGTTGATACTTGATAGCATTATCAAATATGGGGAATTAGTAAATGAACTGATGGCCCTATTTTCACTTGGGTCCAGTGGTTATATTTGGTTTTGTTTTATTCATAGGGATATACTCTGATGCATTTTCCATGAAACTAATTTCTGTTTTTTGGGTGTTTTTTTTTTTAGCTTCAGCATTAGCTGCAGCTGCCTCTGTTCAACCTCTGGCAACACAGTGTTTCCAACTCTCTAACATGTTTAATCCTCAAACGTAAGTAATTTACTTTGGTCGAGTTCAAAGGGTCTTAAATTATCTGTAACTTGTCTAAGTTACTACTTAGGGTGTTTCAACATATTTCATAGTTCAAGTATTGCTACAATTCTGGTCATTTTACTGCCGTTATTTTTATGCACATAACTATTTCCCTTGAATGTGTTAGTAAGGTTGGAATTCAGTTGAAAACTTTGCATTTTGTTTTCCATTTATACCTAGTAGTTTTTCTGTGAAGTTTGTATCAGTATTTAATTTGTATTAACAGGATAGTGTTCCTAATCCTGTGAAATGATGATAAACTTGGTATAAGTATCTTTTGAAAGATGTCAGTTAACCATTTTAAAAGGCCCATGATTTTTAAAATAGATTAGAATATATATTGTATCATTTCATCAGTTTGAGTTGTTCTAATGGACTTAATACTTTGTTACAGAGAAGAAGAAGTTGGATGGGATACAGAGATTAAAGATGATGTGATTGAAGAATGTAATAAACATGGAGGAGTTATTCATATTTATGTTGACAAAAATTCAGCTCAGGTATTTTAACTGTTACTTTCTTGTGTTTAATTTTCAAACATACTTGGGTTGTGGTTTTTCCTTAAAGAAGATAGTTACATGGCTAGTTTTGTGGATAATAAACTATTTTCAGTAAATTTCTAGGTACATATTAGCTAGTGGGGCAATTATATGGTTATAGAGCTGTTTTTGTACAGTCAATTTGAATAGTCCTATTGGTATCCATGTTGTATATATCACAGCACGTTAAATATTTTTTGTTGTATTTTAGGGCAATGTGTATGTGAAGTGCCCATCAATTGCTGCAGCCATTGCTGCTGTCAATGCATTGCATGGCAGGTGGTTTGCGGGTGAGTTTGACCTTTTTCTGAGTGATTTTTTTTTTTTTTTTGATGGTCTAAGTGAAGATGCTAATCATCATATCTATTTCTTTCAACAGGTAAAATGATAACAGCAGCATATGTACCTCTTCCAACTTATCACAACCTCTTCCCTGATTCTATGACAGCAACACAACTACTGGTTCCAAGTAGACGATGAAGGAAAAGATAGTCCTTTATGTACATAGCTTTTTTTCTTTCTTGAGAATTCATCTTGAGTTATCTTTTATTTAGATAAAAAATAAAGAGGCAAGGGTCTACTGTCATTTGTATACAATTCCTGTTACCTTGGAAAAATAAAAATGTTAACAGGAATGCAGTGTGCTCATTCTCCCTAACTAGCAAATCCCACTGTATACAAAGCTGTTCTCTTGTTCTGCCTTTTAAATGTACATGTAGAAAATTACATTAAGGATCTATAGGAATAGTTGTAGGGGAACAAATGTGCTTAACATAAAAAGGCAGACAGGGATGTAATATTTTTAATGTTTCAGAAGCCTAACTTTTTACACAGCAGTTACATATTTCACTAATGTTGATATTTGGTTAATGGTTTAGCAGAGGTTTCTGGAATACCTAGTTTATGGAAATTCAAGACAGCTAAACGGGCTGTTTAACATGTCATCTTGCATTCTGATCAATTGGCAAGAAAAGGTTTCAAAAATACATTTCTGGATGGTATCTTTTCAATTAATGTATCTGTAAAAGTTTCTTTGTAAATATTATGTGTTCTGGTGTGTCATAAGATTCCAAACAAAATGATCCCTGCATTTCCTCAAGATGTTTAGTGACAGTCTGGTAAGCAAAGCAGTCTGAGCAAGAAATAGGAAATGCAGAAATAGGTTTTGTCTGGTTGCATATAATCTTTGCTCTTTTTAAGCTCTGTGAGCTCTGAAATATATTTTTGGGTTACTTCAGTGTGTTTGACAAGACAGCTTGATATTTCTATCAAACAAATGACTTTCATATTGCAACAATCTTTGTAAGAACCACTCAAATAAAATTCTCTTAAAAAGGCCACAAGAAATCTTCATTTTTGAGACGTTTTAAAGTCATAGAAACTTGGAAATTACAATAGACTATTAGTTTCTCTGACTTTTTTAGTTGATTCTTCAGAACTTAAGTGAAACTGTTGTCCTCAAGTTGTCCCTCTACATTCCTCTGTATTAGTTTTAATACACTTGTTATTTAGGATAGTGTATAAAAATTGAGGGATTTATGATACAAAGAAAAGCCAAACAGGTTTGCTCAGGCTTCAAATCTGGGCATTAAGTTTCTCCTGTGTTGTCTGGGCATTTGGGGCCAGGCGGGCTTCATTATTTAAATAATTGGGTAGATTCAAAGTGGTTTCCCAAATTAACTGCAGTTTTAAGCTTTAATTTCACTTGGGCAGCAACCCTTCCCAATTCATACTCTGAACTCTGCTTCAAGTTTTTGTATCTAGATTGAATCTGAGTAGGTGGTGCTACTCCTAGTTACGCCTTCCAATATGGATTTCCTCACCTGATTTCTAAACCCTTAAAATTGTTAGGGATGAAGGACAAGTATTACAAATTTAGTCAGGTATCAAAATAACTGGTTTGACTTTGGAGGCATCACAGTTTTCTACCACCCCTTTTGAGGGATGTTTGTAATTTCTTTTCAATTATTTAACCTGGAGAAAAAAATTCAAGATAATCTTTATTTGTGAACACGGAGCCTCAGTTTTTGGGTAGCAGAGACATGACAACTTTTTTTTTTTCTCCAAACTATCAGTATCTTTGTAATTAAAGACTTTATTCTTGAATCAAGTACTAGCAGGTTTCTTTCTAGGGAACTGGGCCAGCAAAGGTAACTTCAGGTATTTAATCTCATGAAAACAGTTAACTACCATTTTTTATTGTTTTATTTGGCTGTGTAATGAGGCATCTTAGTTCTGGACCAGGGAGGGATTGAGCCCATGCCCTGAGCACTGGGAGTGTTGAGTCTTAACCCACACACCCAGGGTAGTCCCACCATTTTCTTAATGACAAATACTTGAGGGGCAACTTAGAACAGTATCAAGGAATATGTTGCCTGTACAGGTGAGGAGCACATCTCATGATGGAGAAACTACCTTAACAAGCCAGTTAAAAGGAGGGAGAGTCAGCTAATAAGTTTACATCCTCATTGATGACTGGTTAGAAAATCATCTGAGATGAACCTGTGTGAGCTGCGTGCCAGGTTGCTTAAGTTGTGGCCAGCTGCAAACTCAGGCCTCTGCCCATGGGATTCTCCAGGCAAGAGTAGGGTAGTGGGTTGCCAGGCCCTGCTCCAGGGGGTCTTCCCAACCCAGAGACTGAACCTGTCTCATGCCTCCTGCATCAGCAGGTGGATTCTTGACCGCTAGTGCCATATGAACTTGTGAGGCTACAAAAGTGGTTTGAATTTGTTCTTTTCCTGATCAAGTCATATCTGAAGACAATATTTGGGTATACAACGTAATAGCACTGGAAATATGGCTGGTTAATCTTGCACTGTGACCTTGAGGAAATGTAGACAACAGTTTAAAGGTGAGAAACTAAGCATCAACCTTAAAGGGCTGAATAAGGATTTCCAAGAATCTATGAACAGTCTTAATGCATGATAAATCATTCCAAGTTTGGATTAACAGAGAAAGCTCTTGTGAAACAAGAAACCAAACCTCAGGCCACCTCCGAAGATCTTTAAGCAAGCTGGGTAACGGGCTTTGAGAGGAAAAAATGCTTCTAAACAGAAACTCCGAATACTCAAAGACTTGCTTTATTATAGTACACATGGGATGGAACTGGTGGGATGGGGTGGATGTTGTGGGCAACCACTGCCCTGATTAGCATCGGATGCCCATCCCGATGGCCATGAATGTGCCAAAGGTGCCACCACTCTGCATCATGGTTTTTCCGATGCCGCCCATCAGCTCCCGACCCCGCATTCCGATCCTGAGGGAGGAGGAAACCAAGATGGGGCCACTTGAGAACAACAATACAGGGAGGAGCATTAACTAACCCTTTCCAATTCATAATCAGGCACTGCTGAAGTCTGGCAGGACATTATTACCTCTTGACACATGGAGTGAGTAATGCTAAGGACAAGGATCCATTAGGATCTCTGGGCAACTGACGGGTTTGTGGGAGGCAACAGAAGCAGTATAAAGTACAGAAACAGGGAAATCATTTTTGGGTGCTGGTTTTGCCTCCAGGGTATACATGATCCAATACAACATTTTTTAGATGGTGTTAAAACAATGATTGGGGGCTCAGACCTGGGGTCAAGAACTACGTGCAATTTACAGGCTGTGTCAAGTGTATAATGAGGCTCTTAACATTCACAGCAGTGTTGTGATAACAGGGCATTCACTGACAGTAGACGCTCGGTAAACGATAATTTATTTACCAGGAACAATAGCATCTTTTATGTGTGAAAACTAGAGTGTAGAGTTTATCTGCTTAATTTCTACATCCTGTTCCCAGTGCAGTGAAATTAAGTTTGTTTCGCCATGAGCCTAACAGGAGTAAAACAGAACAGCCATTTATTGAGCACTTAATATGTGCCAGGTTCTCTGTTAAGTGTGGTCTGATTTGAGCTTAGAATTCTACATGATGTAGAGGTTTACTGACCTCATTTCTACGTGAAACCCGGGCTCCTACTTGCCTAAGGTTACAGAATAAGGGTCAGAAAGCAGTTTGAATCAGAGCTCGTATTCTCAACCATTTAGATTATCAACTGTCCTCCCAGACTGAAGGTGCTTAGGAAAATAGTCTCGTTCGTTACAGGGCAGAGACAGAACTGGAAAGTAGTAAGCTCTATTCGGGCTGTAGGCCGAGAGCTGTGGGCTGGGAAAATCAGGTAGTCCCCAGAGATCACCGCCCGCGCCCCTCACCTGAGACAGGAAAAGGTGCCGAAGAGCGCCCCCGCCGCCATGCCCACGGCGCAACCCATCACGAAGCCCATCTTCACGCGGTCGAAACAGCTTGGCTGGGACTGTCCATAGGGACCCACGGCCACCGGCATCTGCGGGGTTCGAAGGTTAGGGAAGTGTGGGCCTAGCCGCCAGCCCGAGACTCCAGCAGAGGCCAGAGGAGGTGCGATAGGGAACCGGCCCAGGGGTTCTGGGAAATCCGAGAAAGAAAAGAAGGGTGTAGCCCGACTCCATCACCCACTGTGCGTTCGAGTCCCCGCGCCACGGTGCCCCCACCTCACCTCGTTCGTGGCTTCGGTCGCTCAGATCTACGTCTTACACGGAACGCGAGCTGGTGCGCACTCCAGATCCGAGGAAGCGCTTCCGGGGCGCGGAGTAGTACTTCCGGGATCCTGTAGCTGAGGACTGTAGCGGCTTCGGGCGGGGGGCTCTGCCACCGGGACC
>NW_011494924.1:2415929-2436343 GCF_000754665.1 Bison bison bison | reverse complement strand
AACTTTCTCCTGGGCTAGGCGACTTACCTGCATATTCAGGAGTCTTCCTCTTCCGCTACCCCGACCCTCTGACCCTTCCTCTTGACTGCATCCCTCAGGTTTTCTCATACCGGCTCTCTGAACCGTTGACTTCGCCGCATCCCCCCACCCGCACTTCACATCCTGCACCGCAGGCCCTCAGAGCCCTAAAATTCGGCCATCGGACCTCTCCTGACCCAATTGTAGAGATGCTAGTGGTCCAGCCAGTAACCTCTGAAGGAGATCTTACCTACCGTCTCCACGTTCCTTCTCAGGGGCTTTGCCCTTTCGGAGATTTCCTCACTCCAACGACGCAATTTGAATGTTGTCTCAGCACCCTACCCTAAGAACCCTGTCTCTCTCCCTTACCTCTTTTTTTACAGTTTGCTCAACTTTTCCGATGTTCTGTTTCCTTTTGCGTTGAGATTCGCTCAGCATCGCTTAAACTTATGTCACCTCCGTCCAGCCTTTCCATTCTGTTGTTTGGGATGCCCTGTGTGCAGAGTTGGATCCTCTCTCACCTGGCCCCTCCGTTCCATTTTTTTGTCAGGTATAGACCTTACTCCCCAGTCTGCTGTTGCCTCTGATGCAGCCATTGCTCTGGAGGCGGAGTCAGTGCTGCGACCTCTGTACATGGATGTGCAAGCTACAACTCCTCTGGTAAGGATGGAGGGGCAGCTTTCCCTGAGCTGTTTAGTGGAGTTATACTGTAGAAGTGGCAGTACACAGAAATGGCTGAATCCCTGTAGAGGTGAGAGCCATTGAGAAGTGTGTGCTGGGAAAGCAATGAGCCAGGAGACTGGAGGCTTACATTGTAGTCCACTAGAAGTGTCTTTACTGCTTACTAGCTATTGATCTTGGTCAAGTCACTTCATTGCCGGCACTCTCCTAGTAGTTAAAAGCATAGGGTCTGGAATTACTGGACCACTGCTTACTATACGCATTTGGGCAAGAATTAAATAGGTTAAAAGATATAAAGCAGCCCTTAGAATAGTGCCTGGCACATGATGAGCACTGGAATATTAATGCACGTTTTCATCAACATCCTCTCCTAGATATCACATTGCTTGGCAGTGAAAACACCTACAGACACAACTGTCAGGAAAAAGCAGTGTTTGTAGATTATCTGAGGAGATGGTAGAATAAAATGATTTAAGACAGATTGGGAAAAAAAAGACAGATTGGGAGGAGAGTGTATTAAGATAATATTTGGTTAGAACCTGAGGGGATGGGAGAATGTTTGAGGCCTAATTTAGGCAGGGTCTGAAGGATTGGGGGTGTGTTGAGGCAGGTTGGGTAGGTCAGGGGATGGAGTGGGGCCCGAGTTAACTATGGGCTCAAGGAGACTGGTCTGTTCTGTTTTGTCCAGGACCCTCGGGTGCTTGATGCCATGCTCCCTTACCTAGTCAACTACTATGGAAACCCACACTCCCGGACACATGCTTATGGCTGGGAGAGTGAGGCTGCCATGGAATGTGCTCGCCAGGTTAGTACAGAGGACTCTAGGAAGTTCTGATGTCAGAGGTTTCAGTGACCTGTGGGTGGCATTTTTTTTTTTTTTAGTATCTGTGGGTGAAGGTGGAAATGGTTTGGGGCTCTCTCAGCAAGAGATTCAAAGGACAGGCCTTTGGAGTCCCTCTGAAGGCATTCGATTAGTTTCCACATTTTCTGGCTAACTGACCTTTGTTATTTTGTTATCTGACTTCTCGAAGCTTCAGTTTCCGTCACATTGAAAATGGAGGTTGAGGGGAGTCCAGTGGATAGAATTCTGGGCTTTCGCTCCTGGGGGTCTCGATTTGATCTCTGTTCAGGGAACTAAGATCCAGCAAACTGTGTGGCATGTCCAAAAGAAAATGGAGATTGTAGTAGTTCCTACTCCTTAAGGTTTTGGGGTGGATTAAATCAGACAATACTAGTGATATGTTTGTAGACATGATGCCTGTGCATACTAAGAACTCATAAGTGCTTTTTCAAAAACACCAAAGTTGTTATTAATTGGATTTGGGATGTAGTTGAATATATCCCTTTGTCTGATCCTAGTGGGTACAGAACTGCTTCTTGAGCAGTTGACAGATTGCGGTTCAGCTCTTCATGCTCCAGACTGCTGTCTTAGTTGTCACCACAGCCCCATTCCTGCTGAGGAAACTAATGCTCCTTATTTCTGCTTCTTGTCTTGACTTGCAGCAAGTAGCATCTCTGATTGGGGCTGATCCTCGTGAGATCATTTTCACTAGCGGTGCTACTGAATCCAACAACATAGCAATTAAGGTAAGAGAACCAGAAGGCATATCTGGGCCTTCCTGACCTGGGAGATGGTTTCCTGCCATCAGTTAGGCCCATGTGTCTTTCCCAGTCACCCACCTTCATCATATCATGAAAAAAGACACAGACACATCACCCTTTTTCTAATTTGTTGCTTCCTTCAGCCCTGTGTAGTTGACTGTATCTAAAGTTTGCTCCTGGTGAACTGAATTCAGTCACGTAGTTGGATAGGAAAGGAGGTGGCTCTTGGGTCATCAACCACGTGGTGTTTTGGATGACAGCTACTTCAGAGGATAAATGGTGACTCAATCCTTTTTCCCATCCTTTAGATCTACTCACAATGAAGTCCAGAATACACTCGTAATTGAATAGATTTCTCTGCTTCTTATTACCAAGTTTACCCTTATATCTATGATTTCAGGGCTGCCTTTTTCTCAGCCTTCCTTTTCTCTCCAGTGAGATCTGTTTGCAGCAAGTTCTTCCTGTTTCTTTAGATGTCCCTGTTTTTAAGTCCTGGTTGCCTGGGTGCTGTCTGAAGACATTTACTTAATCACCTGTTCTGAGATTAGTCACTCTGTCCTTGGGACGTCTTTGATGCTAACGAAAGTAAAATTCCACTCTCAGTAATCATGTCAGTGTTTCATAGAACATAGTCATGCCTGACTGGGGCCTGGTTACCAGGGTCACTTGTGTAAATACCAAGGCTCTGATAAATTGTGGGCTGCTGTAGGTTCAGTGCTGGCTCTATCCCCTCTCATCATGGTCTCTCACCTGTGTTGCCAGTATTGTTTTTTCTGACCTTGGACTCTGTAGGAGGCCTAGGCCTGGGCCAGGTTCCAGAGTCATCAGCACTCACCGGATCCTGTTAACAGGAGTGTCCTTCCTTGGGACTGCAGAGACCTCAGAGCCATGCGTGTGGTCTCTTCAAAGACGAGGATGGTTTCTGGAATGGGGAGCGTTTTCAAAACTTTGAAAATATTTGCTTTGAAAGCTTCCACAGATTCTCAGACCTCAAGGTCAAGGATTGCTAAGAGTGGTTGTGACCGTTTTCCCCTTAGACTCCTGGATGGGTAAATATCTGTCTGCTGGTAGAGGATTCAACATTCTGGGTAACTGAGATAGGAGGAGGGGGAGGGACCTTTTAAATGTTTTCATTTTTATGTTCCTTGTCCCTAAGAACATTTTTATGTAGTCATAATTTTGGCCTAATTAGTTTCATATTCTGCTTTTAACATAGTACCCTGGGAGGGGTGGGGTTGCACCTTTTATTTAAGTTTTTTAAGGAATTCATGTATATGCAGTGAAATTTTTTTAACCCTATGGAAAGATTTATTTATTAATTTTTACCAGAGTATAGTTGCTTTACAATGTTGTGTTTATACTGTACAGTGAAGTGAATCAGCTATAAATACACATATATCCCCTCTTTTTTAGATTTCCTTCCCATTTAGATCACCACAGAGTACTGAGTAGAGTTCCCTGAGCTATACAGTAGGTTCTCATTATATGGAAAGGTTTAAACTTGAGTGTAGATCTTCCATTTCCTCGTCCCTACCAAAGAGACCTCAAGTCTGTTTAGTATTGTTCCAGAAAACAAATTGTACACACATATGCGTTTGCTTTTAATAGTTTAACATATTGTAGCATCCACATTTATTTTTCCATAGCCAATAATAACATATGTTTTTCCATTTTAAACTCCATAATATTTAATATACCTACATTATTTTTCATGGAGTTGTATTATTGCAGTTTACTCTTTATTCCTCTATTGTTGGATGTGTTTAATCTCTCCATTTTTTTTTAAGGATTGTGAATACAATGAAAGCATATTTTGTCTCTATAGTATCATCTATGCTTTGAAATATTTCCCTAAATTCCCAAAAGAGGAGTCACAGTAAAGAGTGCTAATACAGCTTTTTAAAAAAATTTATTTATTTTTTAATTGAAGGATAGTTGCTTTGCAGAATTTTGTTAATACAGCTTTTAAGACATCTTTATAAATAATTCTCTGAAGAGTTTGTAGTGTAAGTACTGCCATCAGCAAGGAATGAGTATATGAGTTTTACTTCTACACTGCCAGCTTTAGGTATCAGTATCACCATATTTATATGTTTTGTTGTTTACACAGAAATAAAACATATATACCCTACCATGTGTAAAATAGATAGCTAGTTGGAAGCTGCTATAATAGCACAGGAGCTCAGCCCCGTGCTCTGTGATGACCTAGAGGGGTGGGATGGGGGTGGAGTGGGAGGGAGGCTCTAGAGAGAGGGAATATATGAATGTTGTTGTTTAGTCTCTAAATTGGTCTGACTCTTTGCAAACCCATGGACTGTAGTCTGCCAGATTCCTGTGTCCATGGGATTTTTTTAGGCAAGATACTGGAGTGGGTTGCCATTTCCTTCTACAGGGGATCTTCTTGATCCATGGATCAAACCCACTTCTCTTATACTGGCAGATGGATTCTTTATCACTGAGCCACCAATTCCTGCTGATTCATTTGTGGTACAGCAGAAACTGTTACTAATACAACATTGTAAAACAGTTATCCTCCAATTAAAAAAAAAAGAAATGAGAAACACTTTTCCTGGGATACAAGGATAGGGATGTTTTCCATTTTCCATCTATGATATAATAAAAAATGTATTTGGTCTTTGTTCTCTGTTCCTAGCACAGGGCTTCAAAAACCCTTGTAGTTTCCTGAATACTAGGAATGTCTTTGTTATTCATAATAAGCCCCCTTGGACCATAATGTGTTTCTGGTGATGAAGTGATTCTTGGTGGGCCCTTAGATAGTTTTAAGATGTAGGCTGGTCACTCCAGAAGGACGAAGAAGATGTGATTAGAGGGTTGTAACTTTGATCTGGGGAAGAAAGGGGGTTGGAGATTGAGTCTAGTCATATGGCCAGTGATTTAATCAGTCACGCCTGTGTTATATGAAACCACTGTAAAAACTGGAAAATGAGGGGGAATTCCCTGGTGGTCCAGTGGCTGGGACTCCATGCTCCCAATGCAGGGGGCCCAAGTTCGATCCCTGGTCAGGGAACTAGGTCCCACATGCCACAACTAAGACCCCAGTACAGCCAAATAAATAAATAAAAATAAATATTAAAAAACAAAACAAAACTGGGAAACAAGAGTCAGAGGAGCTTCCAGGTTAGCTAACATGTGGATGTCCTGGCGGGTGGCATGCTTGATGCTCTGAGCCCTTCCCTGCCTCAGACCTCATCCTGTGCAGCTCTTCCGTTTGGCCATTCATGGGCTCTATCTTCTGTGATAAAGCTATGATAGTAAGTGTAGTGTTTTCAGTGAATTCTGTGAATCATAGGGGATTACTGAATCTTAGGGGGCTATGCATCACCAGCTCAATGGACATGAGTTTGAACAAACTCCCTGAGATAGTGAAGGACAGGAAAGCCTAGAGTTTTGCAGTCCATTGTGTCACAAAGAGCTGACTTAGTGATTAAACAACAACAACAAGGGGGCTGTGGGAAGTCTTTTATTTGTAGCCATCTGGGGAAATATGGATGGGGAGCTTGTGACATCTAGGCCTCACAGCTGGCATCTGAAGTGGAGGCAGACCTGTGAGACTGAGGCACTTAACCTGTGGGATTTTCACTAGTGGGATAGTTAGTGTCAGAATTAAGTTGAATTGTAAGACACACAGTTGTCAGAGAATTGATGTTGGACCATACCGCCCTTATCCACTTACTCAAGTCACTGCTGTCTCTCTGAGTATATTCTTCATTTTTCCACCACCACCAACTTCTAGGGAGTGGCCAGGTTCTACAGGTCCCGGAAAAAGCACTTGATCACCACACAGACAGAACACAAATGTGTCTTGGACTCCTGCCGTTCACTGGAAGCTGAGGGCTTTAAAGTCACCTACCTCCCGGTGAAGAAGAGTGGAATCATTGACCTGAAGGTAAGAGGGCATGATAGGGGGAGCCTGGCTTCAATCTATAAAACTGTCTCTTTAGCCTCAGCTGGAGCTTGAAAGACTAGATCTAATGGTGAGGGAGGGCTTTAGAGAAATAGGTCTCTCAGTGGGACCCAGAGTATGTTCTCCTTGAGAGGGCACCATCTTCCTTTTGTCTGGAGGATTTGTTTCTCAGCTTAGTTGGTGCTTCCTGGTCTGTGTGAGAGCCACTGACCATGTATGCAGGATGCCAGAGACTAACACTCACCGTGGGAAAGCTTTGGCCTCCTTCACCCTTCACTGATGTTTCTCATCCTTCAAAAGGGTAGGTGTAGTTTTGTGAAGAATATTTCCCTTTGGGACCCGTATAGATGTTTTTAAATTTTATTTATTGATTCATTAATTTCTGGCTGCGCTGGGTCTTGGTTGCCTTGTGTGGGTTCCCTGTAGTTGTGGTGCACAGGCTCCTCACTGTGGTGGCTTCTTTTGTTGTGGACGATGGGCTCTAGGTGCATGGACTCAGTAGTTGCAGCACATGGGCTCAATAGCTGCAGCTTGAAGGCTCTAGAATGTGGGCTTAGAAGTTGTGGTGCACAGCTTAGTTGCTCTACAGCACGTGGGATCTTCCCGGACCAGGAATCGAACCCTTATCCCCTGCATTGGTGGGCAGATTCATATCCACTGTGTCAGGAAAATCTGATTCACAATTTTCAAAAGGTATATTCCATTTATAGTTATTACAAAATATTGGCTATATTCCCTGTGTTGTACAATATATCCTTATAACTTATTTTATACAGTTTTTGCCTATTTTTATTTTATTATTTTAAAATTTTGGGCTGCACCCTGTAGCATGTAGGATCTTAGTTCCTTAACCAGGGATCAAACCCACACCCCCTGCATTGGAATTCTTTAACCACTGGACTGCCTGGGAAGTCCCTTATTATTTTTATTCCAACAGGTTTTTTTTTTTTTTTTTTGCTGCACCTTGAGGCATGTAGGTTCTCAGTTCCCTGATCAGGGATCGAGCCATTCCCTTTATTTTATTTAATGGCTTTTTACTTCTTTGCTCTGTTGTGTGCCTGTGCCTACTTTTCCACTAGGCTTAGCTTCCTGAACTTGGGGAGTGCATATTTTCTGTATTTTCATTTCTCATAATACTTAACATAATGTCTTTCTTTCACTCTCTACTATTTATTGTGTCATAGTGCCAGGCACTGGGGATAAAGGGACGAATAAGACAAGCCTAGTCTGTGCTTTCAAGGAGCTTATATTCTAGTGAAAGGACAGGTAACATGTAAACAAATGTATAAATAATTATGAATTGGGATATATACTATAAAGGAAGTAAAGAAGAAGCTGAGAGAAATGAAACATTGAGAACTTCCATTAGACCAGTGTCAGGGAAAGCATCATAGATGCTGGGAGGTTGATTACTAGTTTCTTTAGGATAAATGTTTCCGTCAGATGTGGTCCCTATGTCAATGTTAATAGTAACCTTGTTTTTTACTACTTATTTTGTTCTTTGCCACTTACTCTGACAACCTTATGTAGGAAAGGCTCCCCCTCTTTTTTTTTAATGAAGTTTTTAATTTTTAAATTATAGATTCTCATGTAGTTGTCAGAAGTAATATAGACAGATTTCATGTATCCTTTATTCATTTCCCTTAATGATAACATCTAGCAAAAGTATAGTATAATATTACAACCAGGATATTGATGTTAATACAATCTCCTGGTTTTGTTCTGATTTCCCTGGTTTTACTTGTACTCACTTGTGTGTGTGTGTTTAGTTCTATGCATTCTAGTTTCATCACATGTGTAGGTTTATGTAACTATCACCACAGTGATGCCTTATTTTTTTTTTCTAAATATGTATTTAGTTTTGGCTATGCTGGGTCTTCATTGCTGCCTGGAGGCTTTCTCTAGTGGTGAGCGGGGGCTACTCTAGTTGTGTTGTATAGTCATCTCATTGCAGTGGCTTCCCTGCTGCAGAGCACAGACTCTGTGGTGTGCGGGCTTCAGTAGTTGAGACATGTGGGCTCAATATTTGTGGCTCGAGGACTCCAGAGAACAGACTCAGTAGTCGTGGTGCATGGGTTAGTTGCTCCATGGCATGTGTGATCCTCCTGGACCAGGGATTGAAGCAGTGTCCCCTGCATTGCCAGGTGGATTCTTAACCACTGGACTACCAGGGAAGTCCCATGGAATTCTTTTAAAACCACTAATTTGATCACCATTTCTTTAATTTTGTCATTTCAGTAATGTTATGTAAATGAAATGTTAGTAATATAGTGTGTAACCTTTTGGGATTGGCTATTTTCACTTAGCATAAGTCTTAGGCGAATCATTTAAGTTGTCGCCTGTCTCTGTAGTCTGTTCCTTTTTGTTGCTGAGTAGTAGTCCACAGAATGGAAGTACCACAGTTTCTTTAGCCATTTCCCTATTGAAGGACCTCTGGCTTGTTTTAGATTTTGGCTATTAAGAGTAAAGTAATCATGGTCATTTATAGGTTTCTTATGTGAATTTAAGCTTGCATTTCCCCAAGGTAATGCCCAAGAGTGCAGTTACTGGGTCATATGGTAATTTCATGTTCAGTTTTATAAGAAACCAAAGCTGCCAAACTGTTTTCCAGTGTGGTTGTACCATTTTATATTCCCGTCAGTAGTGTATGAGTGATTCGGTTTCTTTGCATCCTAGCCAGCATTTTGTGTCATTGCTATTTTAATTTTACTCACTCTTGTAGGTGTGTAGTGAAAGGCCCCTGTTCACAACTAAGCTTGCTTACATTCTGAGTTAGAGACAACTCTGTTCATACTATATGGTCTCTTTACTCCTGATATTCTTAGGAACTAGAGGCTGCCATCCAGCCAGATACCAGCCTGGTCTCAGTCATGACTGTGAACAATGAAATTGGAGTGAAGCAGCCCATTAAGGAAATAGGTAAGTATCATGGGTGGACCCTGATGCTTGCCCACCACTGGGATCCATCTGAGGAGCAGGACTGGACTAGGAGCTGAAAGACTATATAGAGTGCAATAAGGAAACCTAGGGAAAGAGGGCTTCAGTTCCTTGTTCAAGGACATATTGTAAATGGCACAGCTAGTATTTGAACCCAGGTCTTATACCACTTGAGCTTCCCAGATGGTGCAGTGGTAAAGAATCTGCCTGCCAGTGCAAGAGACGCAAGAGCCTTGGGTTCGACTCCTGGGTTGAGAAGATCCCCTGGAGGAAGAAATGGCAACTCATTGCAGTATTCTTGCTGGGAAAATCCCATGGACAGAGAAGCCTGGGGGGGCTACAGTCCCCGTGGTCATAGAAGAGTGGGACACGACTGAGCACACATGCACTGCACTGCTGTCCTTTTCATTTTACCGCAGCTGGTGCAGAAAGCAAAACAAAGAACCCCCACCTTTTTTTCTCTTCCTCTTTTAACTTTTTCGTTTTAGAACATCTGTTCACTGTGCTCATTTGGAGCCAGAGACATGTACCCCGTAACTTCTTAGGTACATTAGCAAATAGATCTATTAATTTTTGCTTCTTTTAAATCAATAAGGATCTAAAAATTAATCTGGTATATTGAAAGGCCAGTGTTAATGAGGTAGGAAGAGTCTTATGAATCAGAATATTGGATGTATTTTGATTTGATGCTTTGTGCTTTTTTTTTGACCACCATAACTTTTATTATTTTTGTAAGTTGGACTGTAATTGCTTTACAATGTTGTGTTAGTTTCTGCTGTACAATGAAGTGAATCAGTTGTATGTTTACATATGATCCCCTCTTTCTTGGACCTCCCTCTGACGCCCCTCCCCCCAACCATCCCACCCATCTAGGTCATCAGAGAGCACCAAGCTGAGCTTCTTGTACTTTACATTGGTTCCCGCTAGCTATCTATTTTACAGGTGGTAGTGTATATGTGTCAATCCTAATCTCTCAATTAATGGACATTATGTGGAATCTAGAAAAATGGTACAGAGGAACCTATTTCCAGGCTAGGAGTAGAGATGCAGGCATAGAGAATGGATGTGTGCACTTGCCCTTATTTATTCTAGTCAAGGACACGACAGCTGAGAATGAGAGAGAGAGAGAGAGAAAGAGAGAGAGAGAAAGAGAGAAGTGATTTACTACGTGGCTAGGGCCAATACCAGATGTAATTTTGCCTCAGAACTCATAGTATATTATAGGACCACTGCCAGGTTACTTCCTAACATTGTGTTCTGGTTCTTCCCCTCTGTTGTTTTCTCAGGGCAGATTTGCAGTTCCAGAAAGGTGTATTTCCATACCGATGCAGCCCAGGCTGTTGGAAAAATCCCACTTGACGTCAATGACATGAAAATTGATCTCATGAGCATCAGTGGTCACAAAATCTATGGTCCCAAAGGTACTAGCCCCTCATAGATTTCCTCCTCTCTGCACCACCCAACCCTTTGACAGGTGTTCCTGAGATTCATTTGGGACTCTCACTGCTCTCAGAGGAAGAGTGCTCTGCAGAATGCAGGTGTCATTTAATAATAGCCAGGAACAGTTGCCTATTTGCAGATTCTAGCAGTTACTATAAGCAGTCCATCCTTCACTGGTCTCTTTAGAAAATCCTTTCATGTAGATGTTAATTCGGTTGAGGAACAAAGGTTTTGTCATATCAAATTAGCTTGAAAAGTCCGTTATCTTGTCTAATCAACTGTGATTTGCAGATCAATATTCTTTTTTTTTTTTTTTTGACTGTGTGGCATGTGGGATTATAGTTCCCTGACCAGGGATTGAACCCATGGCCCCTGAAGTGGAAGCCTGGAGTCCTAACCACTGGACTTCCAGGGAAGTCTCAGATCAATATTCTTTGAGTCCTTTATTCCCTCGTGTTTTGCTTTAGCCTTAGGGGAAGATTGTATGGGCTTTTATGTGTTTTGGTGTTTGTTCCTAGCTTTATTAGTCTTTGCTCCTGTTAATCTCTCAAGGTACTTGTCTGTGTCCTATGGTCCTATTGGCATAGGAATATTTTCCAGCTGGAATTCTGCCTTTGCATGCCAGCCTTTGGGAAGAGACTGTTGTCCTCTGTTTTATGGAGGTAGCCATCCAAAATGAACAACTCTTCCTCTCTTTCCTGGGCGAGGGCCTGTGGTGGTTGGTTATGCCAGTATGCTTTCTGTGTCTGCAGGGTGTGTCATCCAGATGGACACCCTATGGGAAAAGGTGTGATAATTCCTGAAAGTACATAAGATGGCTTCTTCTAAAGCAGTAGTCCCCAGCCTTTTTGGCAGCAGGGACCAGTTTCATGGAAGACAATTTTTCCATGGACCAGGGATGGGGGCAGGATGGTTTCAGGATCCAAGTGCATTACATTTAATGTGGACTTTGTTTCTGTTATTAGTACATCAGTTCCACCTCAGATCATCATATATTAGATCCCAGAGGTTGTGCTTCCAGAGGTTGTAAACAGTGTGTTTTTAAGTTAATTGTTTTTAAAAGCTCAACAGTCATTCTATCTTTAACTAAAATTGGCTTACTGGCTTTTATTGTAGATAAATTTGTTTTAATAAAACTAATTAACTCATATTGAGCAGAAGCTCTGTTCAGCACTAAAATGTATGCAAGTATCCCTCACTATCCAAACTCTTGCTTTTTGGACTCAGAATCTAAATAGATTTAGATGACATGGTAGCCCTCACTCTCCAGATGTAGTGTCTGAGCCCTTACTCTCTGAACTTGGGAACTGCAGAGACTCAGATAGTGTCAGATACCTGAATATGATTTTATTTTCATGGGGAAATGGAATATGTCTTAATAAATGCAGTTTGGTACATCCTGCATTAGTGTCCCCCACCCCCAACATTTTTTATTTTGAAAATTTTGGAGCTAACAGAAAAGTTGAAAGAATTTTTTGACCCCTTTGGAAAGTGATATTTTGTTTCATCTGCCTTTTCCTTTTTCTCTTTTTTTGTAACAAACTTTGTTTCCCAGGGGTCGGTGCCATCTACATTCGCCGGCGGCCCCGTGTGCGTGTGGAGGCCCTGCAGAGTGGAGGGGGGCAGGAGCGGGGTATGCGGTCTGGGACAGTACCCACACCCTTGGTGGTGGGGCTGGGGGCTGCGTGTGAGGTGGCACAGCAAGAGATGGAGGTATGGGGAAAGCAGTTCCCTCCCACAAATTCTTCCCCTGTGCTGGGTCTCCTGTTTAGCAGCTTCTTGGCATGACTGGGTCAGATCTTTGCCAGAAGAGGTGGTTTAAGAAAACTGCCTTTCTCTGAGTGCTGCTGGCATCCTGTTCTGAGGGAGGTGTCGTCGTTGCTGTTTAGTCACTCGGTCGTGTCTGACTCTTTGCGATCCCTTGAACTGCAGCCCATCAGGTTCCTCTGTCCATGGGGTTTCCCGGGCAGGCATACTGGAGTGGCTTGCCATTTTCTTCTCTAGGGGATCTTCCTGACCCAGGATCAAACCCGCATCTCCTGCATTGTAGGCGGATTCTTTGCTGCTGGGCCAGCTGGGAAGCCCTGAGGGAGGTCTTATGGGCTCCAAATTCCAGGTCCTTTACTGGAACCACGTGTCCAGTATTTGAGCACCTCTGTGCTCACTGCTGTGGATACAGTGGTCTCCATGAGTAACACAAGACCATAGATGGTTAAATGCACAGTCACTTCTGGGCACAGGGTAGGGTTCCTCATCCTTTATGTCTCTGAGCTGTTAATGGTCACTACGCTTAGTCCTCCCTTGCCTGCTCCTCAGTATGACCACAAGCGAATCTCAAAGTTAGCTGAGCGACTGATACAGAAGATAATGAAGAGCCTTCCAGATGTGGTGATGAATGGGGACCCTGAGCACCATTACCCAGGTATGGTTGTGCCCATTCTGTCCTCGCCTGGAAGAGCCCTAGACTCTGAGCCTCCTCTCACAGTAGTTCTCTCTTTCAGGCTGTATCAACCTCTCCTTTGCGTATGTGGAAGGGGAGAGTCTGTTGATGGCACTTAAGGATGTTGCCTTATCCTCAGGGAGGTGAGTCGGACTGGATAAGCAGGGTCTGTGGCAGGACCAGTTAGTCTGGCTTTAAGTGTCGGGTTAATAAGCTTCCCATTGTGGAGATGACACGCACAGGAGCTTTTGGTTGAGAATAAAAGTCATTTTGTAAGCACCTATTTTTAGCCAGTTGGGCACAGGCTAAAGTTTGCCACCTTCGGAGGGCTTCCTGTGGTAGAGCTTTGTGCCTTTTGTGGTCCCAGGAGATGCCTGTATCTGTTCTAATGTTATTCTAGTAGTTCTGTTATAGCCCTCTAGAATTCAAGGATGTTCCAGAAGATACCAAGTGTTTAGCTGCTGTCTAGGCTGCTACAGATGATGCATTTGGTTGTAGGGAAGTGATCCCATGGTTCTCTGCCACTTCTTGTTACACTCAGCTCTTGTGATATCACACTCTGTCATGCTTTGGCTGTGTCCTTGCTCATGGAAGATATCCTCCACAGGGGCCAGAGGAGCTCGATCCACACACTAGAAGGTGCAAGCAGCATCTGTCTCTTTAGCTCTGTCAGATGAGAATGTCTCTTTTGTCGTGATATGACTTCAGGGCTCTGGGGGTTTGTGGCCAGAAGGAGATTGGATGCTGAACTGAGCGAGGCTTTGTGTCTTTCTCCTTAGTGCCTGCACCTCTGCATCCCTGGAGCCCTCTTACGTCCTTCGAGCAATTGGCACTGATGAGGATTTAGCTCACTCTTCTATCAGGTTAGTCAACTGAGCTGCAGCATTTATGAAAGGTGTGCTCTTTTGTATTATTCATTTCCTGTTAGAGTCTTCCTCAGTCTAGTGTTTTTTTTTTTTTTTTTTTTTTTTAACAAAAAAGTACCTATTTTTTATTTGGCTGCTCAGGGTCTCAGTTGTGGAATGCAGGATCTTAATTATGGCATGTGGGATCTAGTTTCCTGACCAGGGATAGAGCCCAAGCCCCCTGCATTGGGAGTGGAAAGTCTTAGCTGCTGGACCAATCTAGGGAAATACCCAATCTAGTTTTTCTTATCCCTTCATTCTTCACGAGTTTCTCAAGCAGTGGTTCTCAGACTTCACTGACTGTCACCTGGGAAGTTTGTGAATGATGAAGAGGTCTGAGTGCTGCACTCAAGAGATTCTGATTTGCTAGGTTTGGAGTAGGAAACTTCTTCTTGGATGATTCTCAGGTGACCCACAGACCATGTTTGGAGAAACTGTCCTGCAGGGGAAGGACTGTGTCTCTCCACGTCTTGTGGAGTAGAGCCTAATTGGGTACTTGCTGAATGAACTTACCCTGGTGCCACAGGTCTGATGCAGAGTTCCTCTGTGCGTCTTTTTCAGGTTTGGCATTGGCCGTTTCACTACAGAGGAGGAAGTGGACTACACAGTGGAGAAGTGCATTCACCATGTGAAGCGTCTTCGAGAAATGAGGTATGCACTCTTGTTCCAGAGACTCTTTGGAAGAAACTGCAGTGGTAGCTCCTTTCTTGTCCTCAAGCTATATATTCACCCTGCCAGAAACCAAAGTTTGAAAATCCTTGGCTTTCAGGATTTAGAGGAAGTCCTAAGGCAGGAAAGTGGATTTTCTTGGCTGCTTGTAAGAAAATGAAAAGGTGTCTTTAAAAACTAAAGAACCACATAAATTCAGATTGTTTTCATTATTTTATTAATTTATTTATTTGGCCTTGAGGCTTGCAGGATCTTAGTCCCCTGACCAGAATCCAACTGTGCTCCCTGCAGTGGAAGCACAGAGTCCTAACCACTGGACCTCCAGGGAATTCCCCGTCATTTTATTGATAATATTAATCGTGGTCTTGCATTTACTGATAATATTAATCGTGGTCTTGCAGCCATATCAATGCAGAATTCATGACTTGTAGACTAAGTTTAGGAAAACTCTATGAGATAGGGATTCTTAATTTGGGTTCTGTGGCTGAACTTCAGGATAACCCTGAAATTGTATGCTGTATTTTACAGTTGTGCATTTTCTATGGAAGAAAGTCCATAGTTTTCATCAGATACTCAAAAGGTTAAGAACTTTTACTCAGTTTGCTTTGTAAAGATGCTTACAAAGGTCAAGATCCTTTACCAACCAGCTGCTACTAGGGGTTCTCCTAATAATCATAGGCTCTATGTTCATGGGAACATAAAGGCCTCTGGAATTCTTCAGAACTCTGTTCTGGTTCAGTTTGACTTTCAGGATTTTCTTGGTCTAGTTGGCAAGAGTGAGGTAGTTCAGGTACATACTGCTTTCCTTTGTGAGCTCCCCAGCCTTTCTAGGCTGTGAATTTTCCTTCACAGAGTCTGGTTGTATTGCTTAAATATCTATAGCTTGCTTAGCTTTGTTAGGCTCAGGATTCCTCCTTGGCTTGGCTCTCTCGTACTCTCTCATTTGGCACACTCAGGGGGCATTTCTACTGACTATGCTGCCAAGTGAGACATTCCTCATAACTGTGTGTTTTCAGCATCTTCACCCTATTCCTTCTGATGCCTTGCAAACAATTTCAACCTCGTCCCATTAGCCCTCAGCCAGAGTTTTATTTTGTGAGCCTGTGATATTAAGTCACCTTCCCTAAAGAGAAGGCTAACTTCAGAGTCTTGGAAAATGTCAAATAGAAAGGTGCTGGGGGACTTCCCTGACAGTCCAGTGGTTAAGACTGTGCTTCCACCGCAGGGCACACAGATCTGTACCTGGTCGGGAAATTAAGATCCCAGCATACCATGTGGTACAGCCAAAAATAAAGTAAAAAAAAAAAAAAAAGTGTGCTTGGAATGCATAGTGTAATGCAGAGAGATAAACCAGGTTAACTGGAGAACTCCAAAATCCTATGGTTGTAACACATTGAAGTAATATCTGGTCTGGGAACATTATCTAAGGCATTCAAGCTGAAGGGGATCAGAGTTTAGCAGAGATCTCTCAGCAGCTGTTCTTGTATGAAATGGGATGCCCAAGTCCAAGACTCAGAAGATCCTTTTGAATTGGAGCTGGGGATGTTGGAAGTAGAGTCACCTCTGGGGAGATGAATCTTGTGGGAGTTGGATAATGGTGATACATACCCAGGTGATTTAGGGCCAGGTTCTGAGAAGTAGAGCAAAACCAAGAAGCAGGTGCCGAAAAGTCCATTTGTGTTCGGGGTTAGTAGAGAGGCTGAAACTTGCTCCTTATACTTGCTCTAAGGGTCTTGGTTCTCCCAGGGAAACTGTGTCCATAGCCTCTCACAAGTGGCTTGAGAGCTCCATGAATATAACCACACTTGACACTCTTGGAGTGGCTTCATTGGAGCTGAGCCTGGGGTACCTAGTTATTAATGTTGGCAGCTGGGGAGAGGCTAGAGCTGACAAGGACTTTCTCAGACATCTGAGAAAGACTTGATAACCTCTTGTTTTGGGGTTATCAGGGTAGGAAGTAGAGGAGAGACAAGAACAGATGGATGCAAGTTAGGGCTCAGTGCTATCTGCTTCCTAAGCCTTCACTCATCCAAATACCTCTTCTCTTTGGCAGCCCTCTCTGGGAGATGGTGCAGGATGGCATTGACCTCAAGAGCATCAAGTGGACCCAACACTAGAAGAGTGGGCCTCTAAGTTTGTGCTGGCTCCTCCTGCCTCATCAACTCATGCACAGCCAGGCATTTCGTTACCCCAGTGGCTGCTCCATGTTCAAACCAGAACTGGTGTAGCCCACCTGACTTCAGCTTTGGCATGCCTCTAAGACAGAAACATGAGAAAACTGTCTTTCTCTGGCCTCAGCTCCTTTGGTGGGGAACATTCCCCATTTCTTTCCAGGAATCCTTCTCTGGTCTTATAGTGAGTGGATGTTCTTATCCTGAACCAGGAGGGACATTTGCTATGAGCTGCTGCTGGACACATCTGTATCCTTGGTGGAGAGAGCCAGAGGAACTACAAAAACGCTTCTGTTCAGGGACCCTGATGCCCTGGGTGGATGGACATTTGAGTTGTTGCTTACCGCTGCTGAGAGACTCACTTCTTCCGATAGAAGCATAATCATCTATGACTTCATCTTTTTTGTGGCTCCAAAGGCTACCTCTTCATATCGTCTATAGACTGAACTGCAAGTTTCTTAGAAGGCTTGTCTCCTCTGTGTTCTTGTCCTTCTTTTCTTTTGACCTAATGGAGCTAGAAATATCTGTATGACTGAGTCTACCTAGTCTTGTAGTAATTTATGTTTCTTTTTAAAAAAAATTGTTAATTTGAAGATTAGAGGAATAAAATCATCTTCCTGTATTTATTCTATGAGATGCTCAAGGAGAATTCCTGGAGAAGGAAATGGCAATCCACTCCAGTGTTCTTGCCTGGAGAATCCCAGGGACAGGGGAGCCTTGTGGGCTGCCGTCTTGGGTTGCACAGAGTCGAACACGACTGAAGCGACTGAGCAGCAGCAGCAAGGAGAATTCCAAGCTTGGGAATCGTAGGGCAGACTACTTCTTGATGTCAACAGATGAGTCTGCTTGCTTATTTCTTTAGTCAGCAATTATTTGGGTGCCTCTCAGGTGCCTGACATTATTCTGGATATTTGGGATACACTGGTTAACAATACCAAAAAGTACTCTCGGTGAACTTTCATTCTAGCAGACAGAAAGAAAATAATAATTAAATAAGGCTATTATTATAGACTGTGATGAGTGCTGTGGCAGAAATTGAGTGGTAGAGAAAGTAACAGGGAAAGAACCTACCATGCTGGGTATACTAGGAAAGCTTTTTTGAGGAGGTGTTAATTAAGCACAAACATGATTTCTAGCCATCAAAAGAACTGGGGATTGGTGAGGAATAAGAAGGAACAGTAACAGCAAAGGGCCTGAGGCATGAAAAAGCATGGTGTTTGAGAAACAGAGGTCAAAACAGCCAGAGTAGAGTTTTGCGATTTGCGGGTCTGAAACCATAAGTGGGAGGTTACCAGCATTAAAAGGGGGAAGAAAGAAATTTTATTAGAGTACATCACATGTAAATATTTAAAAATTTTATTGAAGTATAGTTGATTTAAAATGTTACATTAATTTTTGCTGAAGAGCAAAGTTACTCAGTTATATGTATCTTCGTATTTTCCATTATGGTTTATCACAGGACATTGAGTATAGTTCCCTATGAAATACAGTAGGACTTTGTTGTTTATCCATCCTGTATATATACTAGCTTGTATCTGCTAATCCCAAACACCTGATCTTTTTCTTCCCTACTTGCCTCCCCCTTGGCACCTGCAATTCTGTTCTCTGTATCTTCCTCTAGTGTACAACAGGTGGTCAAGATGACATCTATGTCCTGCCAGTTCAGACCGAAAGCCACTCTGAGTCCTCTGAATTCTCAAATAAAATTGGTGGGTTCTTGACTAAAAGATCTGAATTTAGTTTCGACTTGTAACATATCAGACATAGGAAAGGAGAAATGAACTGAAACAGTGTCCGTTTCTCCATCGGCCATCTCAAGGAGAAGCAAAAGATTTTCAGGGAGTTGAGGGTGTTCCTGAGGGGAATCTTAGTTTCTGACCAGGGATCAAACCCCTGCAGGCATGGCCCCCCCAAAAAAAATCAACATATGGGTACAAATATCTTTCTGAATTATAATTTTACTTGGGTATATGCCCAATACTGGGATACTGGATCATATGGCAACTCTAGTTTTAGTTTTGTGAGGAAGTTCCATACTGTTTTCCGTAATGGCTGCACCAATTTACACTCCCACCAACAGTATAGCACATATGTTAAGTATCTTATTTTTATCACAGATTTTAATGAGTTTACAGGTTGCAAATATATTTCTTATGTGAGTGATACTCAAAGTTTGAAGGCCACTAGGCTAAAGTATGGTAAATGCAGACAAATGAGGAGGAGATGGAATTAATAGTTTTCTGAATAAATTGTTTTATTTTGAATAATCTTAGATTTAGAGAAATGTTGCAAAGACAGTATAGAGTTGCATGTCTATCACCCAATTTCCTCTAATTTTTAACATCTTACTTAAAACTATGATGTCAAAACTAAGAGACTGACATCTATACATCAGTATTAACTAAACTTCAGATTTCATTCAGATTTCACCAGTTTCCCCACTAATGTCCTTTTTCTACTCCAGGATTCAATCCTGGGTACCATGTTGTACTTAGTAGATTTTGTTCTTAACGCACTGCATTTTACTTGCAAAAAGTATATATAATGAAGTACCAGTCGCTCAGTCGTGTCCGACTCTTTGCGACCCCATGAACCCCAGCATGCCAGGCCTCCCCGTCCTTCACCGACTTCCGGAGTCCACCCAAACTCAAGTCCATTGTGTCGGCGATACCATCCAACCATCTCATCCTCTGTCGTCCCCTTCCCCTCCTGCCCTCAGTCTTTCCCAGCATCATACATTTGTTTAAAAGCGTGATCTGTTTTGTTTAAGTCACACTCAGCTAGCACCAGGCTAGTCTGCAACACAAATCTTCCCCAAACTTGGGAGTTTTGGGGAATTTAGTCTCTGATTTTGTTAGTCAATTGCCTCTTTTTCTGCCTTGGAAGATTAGTTCAATTATGGTAACATTAATCAAGAGATAGGATATATACGAGCGAGTGGAGTCTGCGAGGCTTAGGACCTAAGCAGCACAAGAATAATTTTTTCTATAATAAAACCATACCAAAGTGCAGTCGTGGAGAGGTTAACGAGGACTGGTAAGGCTCCCCGGGCTGAAAATTTTAAATTTCACCACCATTTTGTGGTCCTTTTAATCTCAAAACAATTCTGCGAGGTAGGCAGTATTTTCCTCCTTTCGCAGAGGCTCGAAAAGAAGAAACTGCTTGAACCCAGGCGCCAAATACTTGAGCGGATCCCATCAAGCAGCGTCGCTCCCCTAAAGGCGAAGCTAGTGCGCAAACGTCGCAAACTTCCCACAAGAAACACAGGCAACTTCCGGGAGCTTCCCGAGATGCTCAGCCCGCTTGCGCCGCTCCGCCCCGTGACGTCAGTCACTCCGCCCCGCCCTTTCTGGAACGCTGAGCTGCGGAGCGGGCCGGCGGCCATCTTGTGAAGCGGAGAAGAAGGAGGTGGCTGCTCTGGGCTCCGGGAAGCCGTTCGGGCTGGGGCTGCCGGCCGCGGGGGGGAGGCACTCGCGCGGGGGGTAACTCGGGTCTGGGTTCAGGTGCCGCGCAGCTCTCGCCGGTAAGACTCCTGCAGCCCCGGAACGGGCGGGGCTGTGCGGGGCTCGAGCCGCCCCTTGGTGGCCCGGGGCGGGGCCTTCGAAGGCCTCGGAGCCCGCCGCAGC
>NW_011494924.1:2386875-2415829 GCF_000754665.1 Bison bison bison | reverse complement strand
CCCCGCCGCAGCGAGCGCCCTACACAAAAGGGTCGGGGCTTAGCTAAGGGGGTCTTGGGGCGCCACTTGCGCCTCTCAGTCCTGAGAGGATGGTCTGCCTATCGAAGAGGGCCCGAGGCCATAGCGAGGACGCCCCCGTTGTCTGAGAGGGGAGGAAGCCAGAGCTGGGTGCTCCAGCTGCCCGCAAACGAACGGGAACTGCAGTGAAAACACGCTACATTCCGAATGAACAAGATTCTCTATGCTCTCATGTGGGGCAGAGATTATATCTGTGTCCCGAAGTAAGGGGATAATCATAGTGAGGACACTCCCTCCACCGGAAGTGGGATGGAGGCCCCTGAAAAAAGGGACTGGACACACCTGTGGGGAGGGAGCTGTAGTCGGTTCTCTCCCTAGAGTGTAGGAAGGAAGTCAGAATTGGCCGGCCGCCATGGAGGCCTGAAGGTAGAGGGGGTTGCTTGAAAAGCTGCTGAGGCCCAGCGTTGGGGCGGGGCTCGTTCTCCGGTGTGTAGTTAATTGGAGAAGGCCGCACGGGTATCATGGGGTTGAGTCCGCCTCGCGAGCCTTATGAGAATTGTTAAGACGTTAGGCCCTTGGTTCCCGCGTAGGGAAGGGTCTGCTAAGAGCATCACTTTACGTGTCCCTTGGGAGAGATCCTCCAGCATTTAAGGTGGAGGAGGTTCAATGGGATGCGGAGACTGGGTGATTTTGATGGAGAGTGAACTGAGTTTTTGATTGAAGGCTGGAGATGGTAGTTTGCGGCCACGTGAAAAAAATGAGTGGGAGCGGCTTTGATAATCCACAGGTTAGTGACAGGAAGATCACTAGTGCAGGGGGCTTAGTTGCTAGATTGTAAGTGCGTGGACTATGTTTGCCGTATAGTGGAAAATTCGAGCTCCTGTGAGGGTTACTCTGGGTTATTCAGCTCTGAACGTACCGAAAGCTGTGTAGTGGAAATAGACAACATAAGCGAGGTTTCTGGATCTTAAAACCCTTCTTGCTCCGGATTCCCAGAGATGACATAATGTAAATTGGGATAGTTGACAGGAACCAAAATATACAAGATTAAGGTGATGCCAGTCGATATAACCTACTAAAAAACTGATTGCAACTGAAGGTTTTGTTGAAGGAGAGACTTCGGACAAGTATTTGTTTTAGAGCTTCTTGTATGGTTTTAAATGGTGTAATTTTTGTAAAATGCAGTACTAACATGAAGTTCCTTGGATTTTATTATCTAATTTACATTGTTAATGCATTTCAGAGCATTTGCAATTGAAAAAAATAATCTTAGAAGTCTGGACATATAGGCCATTCTCGTTGCGTTTTGTATTTTAATAATAGGCATACACCAGACTGGGTCGTACTTGGTAGTTTTGATAGCGTGGAGGATTTCTGGATTTAGTGGAAGGAAATTGTGTTCAGCCGTTTTCTAAGAATATTAAAAAGCTGGGAGGAACTGTTACAGGAGGTTAAAAAATTATGTTTATGGTAATTAATCCCTGAAGAAAATGGTATGTTTGGCTTGTTTTGTAAAAGTTGAGGATGTGCTCGGGATTATTACTGGAAAATTTTAATGAAGCAGGGAATACATTTTTATATCACTTTTATATGCTCTATTATTGGTTATTTTGTTTATGGATTGTGATGCATAATTTCAGTTTTTTTATGTTTGTATCTGTTAGGTGAAAAATGTGAAGCTTTAGAAACCATCATGGTAGTTACTTGGATATATTGTTATACGCTGATTCCAGAAAACTCCAGACTTCTTTCATTTTTTTTGACATACCAAATGACTTGATTTTTGCATGATGAGTTTGGGGGTTGTTGGTACAATTTTTAGACGTGAAACTTGATTTTGTGGGCCAGTGTTTTCCAGGTGTTGAAATTCAGCGACAGTATTCATGGTGTTTGTATTCCATTTTGTAGATAGTCACTCCATCCTTCTATTGAATATTTTCTTCTCTAGATGAAATAGGAAGAACTTCTGTCAGTAACGGTTGCGCAAAAGATGTTTTTAGATATCCCTGCCTAAAACGCAGTGACTATCTTCCATTTCTCTGATCTTCTGCCTGGCCAGTAAGTGCTTGATAAATGTTTGTGGGAAAAGTGAATGTTGTTGTGTTTTAGGTCAACTAAGAAAAATCACTTATAGTTTTGTCAGATTTTACTACCACCACACATACACCTTTTGGTTTGCATAGAGTTTAGTTCATTAAATTTAAAGCCTTAAAACCAGTAGTGAGGGTGAATGTGGTTGGCTAGATTAGAAGAAATATTGTTTCTTTGAAGTCTAAAGCCAGTAAGACAATGAACTTTGTTGGCATTTGGGGGGATATAAAAAATAATATAGTCTTTTTTGCAAGAGCGTCTTTTTGATTCACTGCCTTTGAATACTGACTGGAGATAAATGAGAAAGTGGAGAAATATGCTATTAAATGTTTATATCTCCCTCAATGTCAGAAAATTTGTTTTAAGACCGGTCCCAGAACCTGAAATGTGATCCATTTGGGGATGGAGACAAAATTAAGTCGATGAAGCTATGTTCTTTTTCAAATGCATACCATGATGTGGTTATGTTGCGTGTAGCATGGTGCCCGTTGTAATTGGTTCTGTATTACTCATCTTTGTGGTGAACATTCAAAGGGTGCTTATGTTTGTTTTCTTTTGAATCTGAAGATCTTAGATTGTACCTGTACCCTGGTTCTTGTGATCAAAAACTGATTAAACCAAGTTAAAATTCACTTTTGGATGTTTATTACCAAATGAATAGTGGAAATGGTCAAGTTCCTATCTATGCCTTGGCTTCCTGGTAAAGAAGATTGTTGTCAGACATTTTATCCTGAAATTCCAAGTTTTTGGAATGGCTAGTAAATAAGAAAATCTGTCTTCTCATAATAATATGCTAAAATTTTGTAGCAAATATTTGTGCGTGTATCTGGTATTTGTAAAGTGGAAACAAAGCCACTGTGAGTTAATCCTCAAGATAAAGTGCCAAAGTATACTAAAGCAAGCTTCTTGTTTTAGTTCTAAAATATATGAGTGGATTTAATGGCAAATCAAGCCCATTTTCTCTTTCCCTTAGCTCTATGAGAAGGTAAAACATGAATTTTAGATGTTTTGTTGCTTAGAATTGTTTCATTGCTTAGAATTGTTTTCAGTCTTTCTAAAATTCATTAAAGCTTAAGGTGATTGGAATGAATATTTCATTTTGGTATCCTACTTTTAGTTGCTTGCTGACATTTAGAATGCAGGAATGAGTAGGTTCCTAATGCTTCTATTAAACAGTAATGCTTCTATTAAATCATTGAGTCCCTTTCCAAGTGAGATGTTGAAAACAAAAGTACTTTAGTTCTCAGGATTTCTATTTGAAGGAAAGGATGTAGTACGAAGAGTTCTGAAGTTCTGGCTTCTAGCCTGAGCTTCCTGTGTACTTTTCTTTGGTATGGGATGAGGTGGAGCTTCTCTTTTGCTGAAATAGTGAAGATTAACAATTTATGTCTTGATTGATTTTGTAACATGTAAATTCAACATGTTACATACACTTCAGCTAGAGATTTGTCAAATTCAGCTGGTTCTTTTAACTTTTCTCCTTGTTTAGTAGTTTTTGGCAACCCTGTAGACATTTTTGGGAGTAGATATAGCATGTTCCCTTTGGGCTTAACTGGCTGATACCAAGCTTGTTCCTCTGTGGGTGGACATATCTTACTTACCTTCTCTGGTCTGAAAGGGAGGAGGCTGAGGAACTTGTTTCCCTTGCCTTCAGGGCACATGGCCTGACACGACCCCCCCCCCCCCCCCCACCAGACCTTTTGAATTGGAATCTCCAGTAGGAATCATCACAAGTGCTTAACTAGAAAATTACCCTAGTCAAACTTGTACATTTAGGGGAAAAAACCTGCAATAATTCATGCTCTTCTTTGAACATAAACTTTATGTAAAGCAAGCTTTTTTCTGTTTTACATTGCCTTTTGTGACCTGTTAAACTACTGGATGTGGCTTTTTAAATAAAGAGTTTTAGAATTCTACACAAATTAGTATTGATTGTACAACTATTAAAAGATTTAACACAATGCTCTGGACTTTTGTAAGTGTTGTTTATGACATACAGCATAACTTTGTGGCAAAACAATCTCAGTGTTCTTTAGTAATTTGAGTGGATGTTGATGTTTATTTTAGCTTGTTCTTCAGAAAAGTTTGGAGTAACACTGAAACTTTTGAATATGTCTTTCCAGTGATGCATATTAAGCTCAGTGGTGGTGTCTTGATCTTGACAGATAGCTAAAAATAGGCATCATCATTCTAAGTAGGCTTCTGTGGGTAATCTTAATACCTAACAGTGACAATTTTCTTCTACTCTTGAATATAGTTGTCTAATCGTTTGGTCATATAAATTGCTTGTGAATTGTTCATAACTTCACCAGTTTGGGAGAAATTGCAGTGAAAGATGAGTGATGTGTTTTTACTTTGGAAGTACTCTTTAATATGCTGGATTTTTTTTTTTTAACAAGTTTCTTGGGACAAGTTTGGTATGTTAGAAGAAAAAAACTTTCCCTTAATATTTTGAACTCTGGTGGTTTTAACTAGGAATTACTCCTACAGCCAGAACTTTTACTTCATTTGTGTTTTTTTGTTGTTTGATTGCTATTTTGGTGCAAAGGAAAATATCTTGAAAGAGTAACGGCAGTAATTTCCATGAATACGCTTGAGTTGATGATTTAATTTGTCCAGTAACTGTTACTTTGTGAATTTGTGCTTTTTCGTAAAAATTTGATGGGAATCTGAGGAGATAGATTGCAGTTGGACTTGTGTTATGGAATTTTCTGGACTGGTTTAATCATCAAGTGATTAAAGCAATTACCAGATGTGAAGTTGAGCTTTGTGACTGTTTTAGTTTTCAATTGATTCATTCTTCTTGGGCTAATTTATGACACATTCTTGATGTGTGTAAATATATAATATTTTGAGAGAAAGCATTTGAAAGCAATACCAAATAATAATAAACATGTGGGATTTTGGTATCTATATTTTTTTCTAATACTTCATAAAGATGTACTCCAGTGGTTTCATACTCGCCTTCGTAATATACAGTTCAGTGTGGCCTGTGCGTATTTTTGTGTTTCCTGCATTGATTTTTGCCTCCATTTATTCTCTATTGCAGTCTAAAAGTTGGTTTTAATTGGTTGCCCACAGGATTGACTTGACCTCTACTTCTTGTTAAGAAAATACATCTCTTGTTTTATCAGGTAAGAGAATTTGAATAGAGGGTTTGTTTTTATACAAAATAAAATGAGATAGCTTATTAAATAACATGAAAATACATATAATAACTGTGTTTTTTATTCTTTGTTTTTAAACAAGCTTATTTGAGGGATGGTTTTGGGGTGGATGGGTGTCTTGAACATTGTTGATTCCTTTGGGAGTCAGTTTCCTATGGATGCATTTCTCCTGCTGAATTCCTTATTATTAGGAAGTAAGTTGCTGTTTTCTTTCCTCGGTATCATTTTAGACCACCTACAAATAGAGGTGCTTATTATTGGTATGGTTTTTTTAATATTCCTTTGTGGAATAGGTAGAGAAAATGGTAGAAGTATATATGTCATATGTTTTAGAGTACAAATTGACTTTAGATGGAACCTTATTGATTGGAATCTGACCCTCTTGTTAAATAACTAGGATATGCTCAAGCAAGATAGATTGAAATGACTCATCTGTCAGACAGGTACTTTGTAGCAGAATAGCAGATTTTATTTCATGTTTTTTCAGAACCTAAAACCTTCTCCCTTTTTGGATGGCTGTATGAATAAATCTTGTGCGCTACTTTGGTTTACTCAGCCCTTTTCTAGATGGTAATCTGGGCAGACCTTCAATATCATGTTTTCGTATGTACCTTGTACAGACTTTGACTAAATCCCCTCTCTCAGCGGCAGATGGTTTGAAGACTTAACTGTGTATGTCACTTTAGCCCTGTGTTTAATTCTTGGGACATATTAAAATTCTCATCTTACTGTCCTAATGCAAACTAACATACTCTTTGTCTCTCTCTCAAGTTTTGGGGATTTAGATTACCCAAGATGTTTCCCCCAATTAGTGATTAAGTGATTTTTGAAGTTGAATGGATTATTGTCTTAGCTTTGCTGTATAGCCAATCTTTTAGAATTAGTAAGGAACGAGAATTTGATTTAATGAATCAGAACCTTCTTGATGAACTTCTTAGAGACTGCTAAATAGTAAATAAGGGCAAAAGAGTCTATCAGTGTGATGTGTTTAGTATTAATTTTTCTTACTGATCCTTTCGACCAAAAATGAAAAGCTTCCCCCTCTTTTCAGATTTCTAGTGTTTTATATGGTTTTATTTTGTGTTTGCCAATCCATCTTTCTAGGTTAAATTTGAAGGTGGCTTTTATTTTTGTGTAGGTGTGTGTGAGAAAAGCGTCTGAAAGCCAAACAATGTAGTTCTCTTGTGTACAGCAGTCGTAATATTGAGATATAATTGCAGATTTTGTTGCCTCAAATTAGTATTCATGTAATATTTGACATTGGAAAGCTGCTTTCATGGAGTTAGTATCCTTAGAACTTGCAGCAGGAAACTTTGCTCTTCTTTGTTCTTATTTGAGAAGTGATGAAGCCACAGCTCACATAATTTATCATTTTCCTAAGATCACAGAGCCAGTTTAATAGATTTATGTTTCAAAGTCGATTTTTAAAATGGCTTGGAAAACATCCTATGTTGTTGACCACATAAATTTCAAATTAATATATTTTTTCAGCCCCAAGAATTTGTTTTGGATCACTTTACAAATGGCTGCTTTTGCAGTTATTCTTAGAAACTATACGAACTGAAATACTGAAATTTTATTTAAGTCTGGGAGAAATTTTTCTTTTTGATTATATCAAAATGGACATTATCTATGGAGATGAGTGAGCACCCAGAAATACCATAGGAGTTATGTTGGGTCACAATCACTGAATAAAGTTCATTCACTAGTTCAAAAACAAAAAATAGCTCTTTTTCATTATCAGCCCTCTCTGTGGGATAAACAAGACCTTATTAAATGAGGGTTTGAGAATGAGTCCTTGGACCTGAGTTTTAACTGGAACAGCCATGTTGAATGGCGCTGTAACCAGGTTCTACTTTTTGGAGTGATGACTTCAGATATCTAACATTTTGGCTATTTTATTCAGTATTTCTTTGGGATACTTAGTATGTGTTAACCTTATATGTAATGCATAATCCCATGTATCATTTTTTTTAATAAAAATATTTTTTTAATAAATTGTTTCATCCTAGGGTGAAATATGGAACCACTTATTTGAGACTTGAATCTGCTTTAGTGTTATTTGAAATTCATTGTTATGAGATCAAGCCATATAGAATAATTTTACAATAGTTCTACAAAGTTATTAAGTTTATAAGGAAGATTCTGAGCCAGTTTTAACTATTACCTTTGACACATTCTTTGTATCTTTTCCCCTGTAGATAAACTTTGTTTCCTGATTTGACATGCACATTTCTTTTAAATCTTATTGAATAATTAGTGGCCAGACTGATGAAATAATTGGTGATTTTATTGTCCTTTGGTGGTTTTTTCCCCTGAAACTTTTGAGTCTTGAACTTTTAATTGTTTTCAGAATTAATGTCTTTTGGACGTTGAAATTGGGTTTTACATTGTAAATGGCATATAGTACCCAGTTTTTAGAATATCCACATTTTAAAAAATGACATTGCTTGTGATAGTTTAAGGGACTACTTGAGGGCCTAATACGGTAGCTGGTCATTCTTATAGCTGAAAACTTGGTGTGATAAACAGGAGTCTGACCTGGCCGTTGCCTTTTCTCATCTGCAGGTGTGTGTGGTTTCAGCGCAGCATGGCTGTGGTCATCCGTTTGCAAGGTCTCCCAATTGTGGCGGGGACCATGGACATTCGCCACTTCTTCTCTGGATTGACCATTCCTGATGGGGGCGTGCATATTGTAGGGGGTGAACTGGGTGAGGCTTTCATCGTTTTTGCCACTGATGAAGATGCAAGGCTTGGTATGATGCGCACAGGTGGTACAATTAAAGGGTCAAAAGTAACACTGTTGTTGAGTAGTAAAACGGAAATGCAGAATATGATTGAACTGAGTCGTAGGCGTTTTGAAACTGCCAACCTAGATATACCACCGGCAAATGCTAGTAGATCAGGACCGCCACCTAGCTCAGGAATGAGTGGCAGGGTGAACTTGCCTACAACAGTACCCAACTTTAATAATCCTTCACCCAGTGTAGTTACTGCCACCACTTCTGTTCATGAAAGCAGCAAAAACATACAGACATTTTCCACAGCCAGCATAGGAACGGCTCCTCCAAATATGGGGGCTTCCTTTGGGAGCCCAACGTTTAGCTCAACTATTCCGAGCACAGCCTCTCCGATGAACACGGTCCCACTTCCACCAATTCCTCCAATCCCAGCGATGCCATCTTTGCCGCCAATGCCGTCTATTCCCCCAATTCCAGTTCCTCCTCCGGTACCTACAATGCCTCCTGTGCCTCCTGTGCCCCCAATTCCCCCAGTCCCTTCTGTGCCACCCATGACCCCACTGCCACCCATGTCAGGCATGCCACCTTTGAACCCACCACCTGTGGCACCTCTACCTGCTGGAATGAATGGCTCTGGAGCACCTGTGAATCTGAACAATAACCTGAACCCTGTGTTTCTGGGTCCATTGAATCCTGTTAACCCTGTCCAGATGAACTCGCAAAGCAGTGTGAAACCACTTCCCATCAACCCTGATGATCTGTATGTCAGTGTGCATGGAATGCCCTTTTCTGCAATGGAAAATGATGTCCGAGATTTTTTCCATGGGCTCCGCGTTGATGCGGTGCATTTGTTGAAAGATCATGTAGGTCGAAATAATGGGAATGGATTGGTTAAGTTTCTCTCCCCTCAAGATACATTTGAAGCTTTGAAACGAAACAGAATGCTGATGATTCAACGCTATGTGGAAGTTAGTCCTGCCACAGAGAGACAGTGGGTAGCTGCTGGAGGCCATATCACTTTTAAGCAAAGTATAGGACCTTCTGGACAAACCCATCCCCCTCCTCAGCCACTTCCCAGGTCAAAATCGCCCAGTGGGCAGAAAAGGTCAAGGTCAAGATCACCACATGAGGCTGGTTTTTGTGTTTACTTGAAAGGGCTGCCATTTGAAGCAGAAAACAAACATGTCACTGATTTTTTTAAAAAGTTGGATATTGTGGAAGATAGTATTTATATTGCTTATGGACCCAATGGGAAAGCAACGGGTGAAGGCTTCGTAGAGTTCAGGAATGAGGCTGACTATAAGGCTGCTCTGTGTCATCATAAACAATACATGGGTAATTGCTTTATTCAAGTTCATCCAATTACCAAGAAAGGTATGCTAGAAAAGATAGATATGATTCGAAAAAGACTGCAGAACTTCAGCTATGACCAGAGGGAAATGATCTTAAATCCGGAGGGGGATGTCACCTCTGCCAAAGTCTGTGCCCATATAACAAATATTCCCTTCAGCATTACCAAGATGGATGTTCTTCAGTTCCTAGAAGGAATCCCAGTGGATGAAAATGCTGTACATGTTCTTGTTGATAACAATGGGCAAGGTCTAGGACAGGCATTGGTTCAGTTTAAAAATGAAGATGATGCACGTAAGTCTGAACGCTTACACCGTAAAAAACTTAATGGGAGAGAAGCTTTTGTTCATGTAGTTACTTTAGAAGATATGAGAGAGATTGAGAAAAATCCTCCTGCCCAAGGAAAAAAGGGGTTAAAGATGTCTGTGCCAGGTAATCCTGCAGTTCCAGGAATTCCCAATGTGGGAATGCCCAATGCGGGATTGCCCAGTTCAGGAATGCCCAGTGCGGGACTGCCTAATGCGGGAATGCCCAATGCAGGAATACCTGCTGCGGGAATGCCCAATGCGGGAATGCCTGCTGCAGGAATGCCTAATGCAGGAATTCCCAGTGCAGGAATGCCTGCTGCGGGAATGCCTGGTGTGGGAATGCCCGGTGCGGGAATGCCTAGCGCAGGAGGTGAAGAGCATGCCTTCTTGGCTGTAGGATCTAAGGAGGCCAACAGTGGGCCTCCATTTAACTTTCCTGGTAATTTTGGTGGGTCAAATGCCTTTGGACCACCACTCCCTCCTCCAGGATTAGGAGGGGCCTTTGGTGATGCTAGGCCTGGAATGCCTTCAGTTGGAAATAGTGGTTTGCCTGGTCTAGGACTGGATGTTCCAGGTTTTGGAGGTGGACCAAATAATTTAAGTGGACCAGGATTTGGAGGGGGCCCTCAGAATTTTGGAAATGGCCCTGGTAGCTTAGGTGGCCCCCCTGGCTTTGGAAGTGGGCCCCCTGGCCTTGGAAATGCCCCTGGGCATTTGAGTGGCCCTCCAGCCTTTGGTCCTGGTCCTGGTCCTGGCCCTGGCCCAATCCACATTGGTGGTCCTCCTGGCTTTGGATCTAGTTCTGGAAAACCAGGACCAACAATAATTAAAGTACAGAACATGCCCTTCACTGTGTCTATTGATGAGATTTTAGATTTCTTTTACGGTTATCAAGTGATCCCAGGCTCAGTGTGTTTAAAGTACAATGAAAAAGGTATGCCCACCGGTGAAGCTATGGTGGCTTTCGAATCTCGGGATGAAGCCACAGCTGCTGTCATTGACTTAAATGACAGACCTATTGGCTCTAGGAAAGTAAAACTTGTATTAGGGTAGCTGTTCACATCATTCTTCATAGGGTAGATATAGTCTTCATAGTGCTGTGATTAATGCATTCAGATTGTTTTTCTAGTGTTTCCAGGTTAGAACCTGTGGATTGTTTCAATTGCATATAGATTGGTTTCCATGACATAGAGTGTTGGTTGACTGTTTACAGAAGACTCACTACCGAGATAAACATTGCTGTATGTTATAGTAAAGCTGTCTCGAGAGAACACAAAAATGATTTTGGCATACCATTAGAGAAACCATTTGTAAAACTCAAATGACCACATAAAGCTTATCAAGGAGTCTAGATTGGTTTTTGTTTTATACCATATGGATGAAGAAGATAGAAATGTCAATAGAGCTCATTAAGGGTGCTCTTGCCAGCTGCTGAAAAATAGAAGCTGGCTACTCTTGGAATTTGGTTCAAAGCTGGACAGATTTGCTTTGTTATAGGGTCAAAGCATTGTCTAAAGTTCTCGTTTTCTTTTAAAATTGAATAAAATCTCTGTATACAGATTCACTGTATGTACCTTTATTGCTTCTTGAGGGTTCTTGCTGTATAGACAGTCCTGCTTCTGAAGTTGCTGCTTTGTTTGCCTCATTGACTCATTTGTAAATGAGCAGAACTGCTTTGTTGTTGTTTTTCTATTATAAAACTCCACACTTGGTTTCTGCTATAACCTTGAACTTTTAATTTCTATTGTCACACTTAAAACTGTGTGGAATAAGACATTTGCCACAAAAGTAAAACAGAGTCCTCTACCTACCAGAGCCTTTTTGGTTTGACCGCCGAGTTGTAGTTTAGTCAGTTTAAAAATCGTGCCTGTTGTTTGGACGGCATAAAAAACCAGAAACCACTTTCAGTAATCATTGTTTAAGATGCCTAAGTTGAAATCCTGCCCAAGATGGACTCTAATGTTCTGGCAATTTCCTCCTGTCCCAAATTTATCTGAAATGACTTATAAAACTAAATAATCGTCCATTCATAAGAAAGCATCATTATATATAGGTTTTTTAAATTGAAGTTGCAGTTGTTAGTTTTGTTAACTATTAATAGTGTGATAGGAAAAGATCCATAAACTAGCCCATAGATTGATATGTACTTAATCCTGTTACTTGGAGGCTTTTTGGTCTAGTTGATTGATCAGGAGCCTGTTTGCAAAAATTCTAAAGAGTACAAGTGCCGCTGTTAGAGGGGAGAGAACTGAGACTTCTTGCCCTTTCATACTTTGGCATTCAGGACACTAAGGCAGGAGGACCACATGGGTTCTGGTTGGTGAGTGTCCTTGTCATGAAAACATTTGCCTTACAACGTCCTACTCACTGCCGCAAAAGGCTCTACTTATGGTTACTTTTCTTAAAATGCTCTAAAGATGTGTCACATATTATAAACGGAATGGGAGATTGGTGAGATATCATGAAAAACAAATTTGTCTTTTACATGGGCCTCTGTCTTGGTTTGAAACATCCCCAACATTTCCTACAAATCAATGTACTTGTAAAGGGGTCAGCCTTTTAAAAGAAGTATTTTCTGTTTAAGAAAAATAGTGCCTTTTTGGTGTTGCAATTCAGCAGAACGCTTAAATACAGCGTCTCTTGTAATTTAGAGTTAAGAATGGCAACAGTTTCATTTGTGTGGTAAGATTTGGAAAGCCTTTTCATCACTACAATCTTAGAGGATTGACAGTACAGGATTTTTTGTTTAGGGAAAGGATTATTTAGACTTTCAAAGACGAGATGGCTGTGTTGTGGGTCTTTTGGTAATTCACGAATACAAATTTGCTTTGACAGATCACTAGATAATTGCCTCCTCAACTAAAAAAGCAATATGTTTATATATGCTGTTCAATTTAAGTTTTCTGTTAAGTAATCATTTCTCATTCCAAAGACAGAGAGTGCAGAAAACTTCAGCACTGCTTGGGAATCTTATTTCAACTGCAGATTTTTTTCCCAATTGGAAAGCTATTTTCATTTTAGAAAAATGGGTTGTTTGAAGATGAAAGTCTTTATTTTTCACAATTTATTTTGGTTATGTGTTCATAAATTCTTATTAAATATTTCATATACTTCATTGCAACTACTTTGTTATTCCTACATTTTAGATAAATGCTAAAAAGGAAAACTTGATTTCATTGTTTACCAAATTAAATAAATTTAAAAAATAGTGGTTTGTGTAGAAATTGGAGAGAATTGTGTTTCATATTTGGTCTCACAACAGTGCTTCTCTTGTTGTGAAATGTAATTAAATACTTTGCCCTCTGGAACTTGATTTTTGTGTATCTAAGACTTATTAACATAGTGCTAACTGCTAAGCATACTGTTCATCTAGTTCTGATTGGAGTTTGAGTTTTTAAAAAATTCTTGAAAATATGTTCTGTGAAACTATTCATACCTCTCTTCCTGCAAATTTTCTCCTAAGAATAAGGTTTGGGATGAAAATTTACATTATTTTCTCATTTGCTTTGTATGGTATGAAGGATTTGTAAAGCTTTGCTCAAAGTTTTGTGCATTTGTTAACACTATCATGATGTTTTCAATCTTCTGTGTAAACTTTATTGCCTGTTTTTGGTGACTCTGACATTAATAGAAGAGAAACTTTTAGATTTAGTGGGTCCCCCCTCCATTTTTTTTTATGTTTTTTATATTTTTTTTTAGTTTAAAGGGTTAGTGAAATCTATAAAATGTATTTTATAAATAAGCAAACTTGTAAACTTTTCTTGAACTTCAGTGAAACATTTAGTTCCAAAGCAACATTTGGAGGTGTGTTCTGTGTGCACTGTAGTTTGGATGTAGAATTAGTGGCTTTTTTTTTTTTTTAACAACACTATTAAGTGATAAGTTTCTAGTTTTGTGCTTCAAGTTGTCAAAGCATTGATAGTGGAAATTCCATTAGGAAACTTTATTTGGAATTTCAGAGAGTAATACTCAGTGTAATTAGGTCAGTCTTAACCCACTGGATGAAAATATAGGGCTGTGTATGGAAGTAAACAGACATACATTTTGGATGGAAGTACCTTGGATGAAAATAAGGATGCACAAAAGCCTTAATCAAGCTGAGTCCCTTTTATTGGGTTCTGTCATTGTGTACAGGTGTGGGTCAAGTGTTTAAAAATGAATCCACCAATCAGTTGAAGAACACTTTAAAAATGAGTAAAGAAGATGTAAAATTGCTGCTAGTTAAATTTTCTGGAAGAATTTCTGGCAGTGATTACTTTAAAAAATTATTTCCCACTCTTGCAAACATTTAAATTGTTTTACTGGCAGTTCTATAGTAGTACAAACTTTAGAAAGCAGACACAATAAAATGACTTATTGCCAATATGGCCACAACATTGCCAGCAAAATACTGCCTTGGCTTCATTCAGCAGAGACTCTTGTTTTTATAGATGAAGTCTTGAATATTGTTCAATAAACTTGTCACGAAATAAAACAGGCTGATGCTTTTAATGCTTTAACTGCACAGACGTACTCTATTGAGCTATACCATTAGATATTTTGGGGTCTTTTAAAAACTCCTGAAAATATTTTGTGCCTTTGGAAACGTGGCTTTGGTGATCTTGGAGATAACGATTGTTGCTTATCCTTGTCTGCTAATGCTGAAGTATGGAAAGAAGAGGATACCTGGAACTGCAGGGAGGAATCTTGATTCTAGGTCATATCTGTGGTATCCACTTTTTCAGACTTACTATGTGTGTTTTGCTAGCAAGCCACTTTTTTAATGTGGACTGAGAAAGAACTGGAAACCAGATGCTCCTTTTCATGAAAGGAGTCTTAAAGGGGGCTGTGAATTTTTTTTTTTTAATGGTTAGGAAATGGGAAAAGAAATATTCAGAATATATTGTCACTTGCACATATCTTTAAAACTTTGTTTTCCTTCTTTGTTTTTGCATGAGTATGTTAGGTATTTGAAGTGGGGAAGTGGGGCTAGAAATCAAAAATATTGCTGGTTTCTGACACTGATGCTCTGATTTTGTCCATTCCACGTTTGTTCAACTTCTGGAAAAAAATTAGCAAATAAAAAGTTTGCATAAACTCCATAGAGTCTCTTTAAAAAACAAAAAACTGAATTGGAGTTGCAGAGAAAATAGCGGGCTGTTCCTTTTAACCAGAACTCTTGAAAAATGTTTATAACTTTTTTCTTTATCTTAAAAGTTTTAGCCTGAATTTGAGTTTGAATTCCCAGCTTGTTTGAGAAAGTTTTAGACTAGACGTAATAAATTCCAGATAGTTGCTGAGCTGTTTTTAAAATCATGACAGTTTGACTAAGCATTTGAAAAATTACAGAATGAAATCAGCTGTTTGGAATATCCAGAAATATCTAGAATGGTCTTTACCATCTTAAAAGGGTGGACTGTGTGCTAATATGTCTCCTTTTCTTGCTCAGGAGAGATTACTCAATTTCTATAACTCACGGTTGTCTGCTTTCCATTGTTTTACAGCAAGTAATTATCTGTCAATTATGTACATTTCCACCATTCTCCTTACTCCCAAAAGTGGAGTTTTTATGGGATATGGTAGACTCCAAACTTAATGGCTATTCTTTTTAATTAAAAAAATTGCTTGATATTCCGCTTCTTCTTTTTAGCATGGAATCTGGTAGATGACATTAACTTATTTTAAAATGCTCTTGGAAGAGTGTACTCTGGTGGTGGCACAATCCTCTGATGCTGTGGTGACTTTAGGGAACCTGTTCAACCAGTAAGCGGGCTCATCTCTTGTTGGTGCCTGCTTGTGTAAATCTTAATTCTTCACTGTGCTGTTCTTGGATTTGTTATTGGTGCCTTAGCTATTTTGTGCCAGAGGATCTCATAAGCATATGGCTCCTTTTTTGCATCACCGTAACTAGCAACTAGCAACCAAGGCACTGCTTTTCTACATACTGTTCTCCTACTGAAGGGGAAAAAGCCACCTGGGGCAAACATTCCAGCCCCAGCGACCAAAGGGCAGCACTCTTAAAACTCCGGAGAAAGGAAAGTAGTGCTCATTAACCATATTCCATAAACTCTGTTGAGAGCCCCAGGAACCTCTCGCCAGCAAAAATATTGACCATTAGGTCATAGAGACTAAGCAAACACCAGCTGTAGAGAAGTGGGTAAATAGCACAGCAGAACATTGGAGTTGGCCCTCTAGCTGCTCCAGACATCTGGACTCGGATTTTAGCGACTTAATAGTCTCTTATCAGTTTTCCTAGTCAACCGATGGCTTGCCGTTTCATGTCAAGCAAAGGAGGTGGTGCCTATTTGGGGAAAATAGAGCCATGACCAGGCAGAGAACATAATTCAATATGGACAGAGTCAAAGATGTTAAATAATCATAACACATCCCAGTATTCCAGTATCACACTGCTCCTTGGTGTTCGATTCCCTATTTTGATGCTGTCAATTTTCCCCTTTTACATGCTTATACAGTAAGCTTGCCTAGTAACCAGCACTATTAAATTTTACTTAGACTGAAGCCCCCTCACCGCTCTCTGTAACCCTAACTTAATTGAGTTGGAGTGAGTGTGAGTTCACCTACCGCTCTTGATTAGTGAAATAAGATTTGTCATTTATGCATTTGCGCTACACATCAAATGTAACCACCACATTGTACAAGAAGTCACTTGTTAGCCCTTGCAGAGTGGGAAAGTCTTAAGGAAGTTCAGTTACTTAGGGTGGTCTTAAACCATACTAACAGGTGGTATTGCTAATTTCCTCTTTTGTCTTTTGTTCCGCACTTCCCTATGTGTTGGCTTGCAATACAAAAAATGTCATATCCTTTATACATAACTCCTTTCTGTGGTGTGGGCCCGGGAGGATCCCTCTGCTATAAATCTGGCTTAGGTGGTAGAAAGACTTGCATTAGTTGCATTACTCTTACTGAAGTAAATAATGCTAATCATCTTTGCGTCTCTGACCACTGAATTGGCAGGTTGGAACTGGAAACATATTTTACCGACAGTTTCATATGGATATACAGCCTAGCCATTTAACTCATGCTAAGTAAGTGTTTTGTGCAGTGTTGTGCATCTAGCACTTACACATTGTTTTGGAAAAGGGAGTATAAAAGATAACCTGTTCTTCAGTGTCTTAAAGACTAAAATGACTTAAAAAAGTCTAAAGACTTAAGTTTTAAATGATACAAGTGCTCAGTTGTGCTTGTATATATACAAGGTATATACTCATGACCCACTGGAACTTTCAATAGATAAAGGGATTCCTAACCAGTTGCTAAATGGTGGGACAGAAACAAGTGTAATGGAAGCCTTACGTGTGATCTCTTAACTAGGGTTCTTGGGGACACAATATTTGTTAGTTTAGTAGAATGAAATGATTGAGGCAACACAGTGGCAGTATCTCAAATTCTGCCTGTCCTGAGAGCTTTTAAGTTATCCCATAACAGCATAGCTTGAGGTTCCAGCAGCCTAAAGTGGTATGACTGAGCTGAATGGTCTGCAGGGCAGGCAGACAAGGCAAGCGTTGGTTCTAGGGATGTGTTGACCTAGCCGAAGGCCAGAATCTTTTCCCTTTTTAACAGTCTTTTGAGTATCTGCCAGATTACACTTTTTATAAACAAGCGGTCTAAGAAGACATTGATAAACACTTCAGAATTGTGAATTTCTCCTTCAACTTAACCACTTACATGCATAGTAGTTATGCATTCCTTTCTGGGCTTAGATACATTTCAAAACAGTCTTAGCTTTTCTGTGTAAAATGTCTACCTTTTAGTTCTTGTTCTTAACCAGCACTGTCCAGTAGAATTTTCTGCAGTGGAAGTGTTCTCATCTGCACTAATGCAGTAATTGAATTATATGTGACTAGTGGCTACAGTACTGAGCAGCACAAGTGTAGAGATCTTGGGCAGCACTGTCCAATAGAAAAAAGAATCGGTGTCATTTAAAATTTTCCAGTAGCCACATTTAAAAGGTTGAAACAAGTGAAATTTAAGGATATAATTTATCCCAGTAGATGTTAAATGTTACAATTTCTTTAAATATACTCAATACAAGATTATTGAACTATTTTACATTCCTTTTTTTGTACTAAGATTTCAAGATTCAGTGTATATTTTATAGCACATTATGACTTGAACTAAGCATATTTTAGGTGGTGAATAGCCACATGTGGTTCAAAACTACCCTTTCGGACAGCCCAGATTTACAGTATAAAAAAAGTTATTCCCTGTCATTTCTCTCTTAGTTCTGCCGCCTCTTTCAGCTGTTTCTTCACTTTTGGGTGTTCAAATGTTGTTGCATTCCTGCTCACTTTTATCCCTCCTGTTGTGTTTGCAGGTTTGTTTTTGAGAGCTTGCCTCAGTTACCTTTCTTATTCGTTGCACTGGAGGTTAACTAGGTGACAGCTTTATATTGTAAAAGCCCTGATCCTGCAACCAGCAGCAGCCACAGAGCTAGAATCTCCCTCCACCCACACCCCATCCACAATGGCAAGTGGGCAAATCCGCGTGTGTCTGTAATGTGTTTTTATTTTTCAAATCCTCATTTTAACTTCTCAACTTCCCTAACATAGAAATTCTGCAGATCCACCCATCTTAAGTTCTCCTGTGTATGCCTTGTAAATTTATTCCAGTGAGGGGGCTTACATTATCAACTGTAGGTAGGACTCAAGGGCTCTGGTTCTGCTGCTTTTGTTCATTAACTAAGCTCCTTTTGTGCCGTTGGTCACATTGCACACTGCAGATGCACAAGTTCTTGTTGATGTCCTTGTCCTGGAGATGCTGAGGAAGGTGGTCTAGTACTGTTGTCTCAGACATACACTGCAGGCAATAGAGGCAGATGTCTCATTTAAAGAACATGGATTAATACATAGATTCCAGCAGGGCAGGTTGAAGGCAGAAGTGACTGCCCAGTTGGTGTTCTTTGAAATTTGGGGTATAATTCATTTTCTGAAGCAAATTCTACTTTATGTGCTATATTCATGCTTGTAATTTAAAGTTTATTCCTTTGAAAAAATGTAATAAATATGGAGTACCACAGTGTCTCCATTCCTGCCTTGGCAGACAAATAACGAAAGAAAACGTGTGGTGGATGCAGAATTATTTTCGATCTGTGTGCGAAGTTAGTGTAGATGGAGGCCACATGAGCCCACTGCTCTTTCAGTGGCCAAGTGGGTTTTGGATTGAATTGGATTACAAAGTGTGGGGGATGTTGGTAAAATGGGTGGAAACCACATCCTCAGGGAGTCAAGTTGTGGTTCACCCAAGTTACTGTGTGTCCCAGGACTAATCATTTCCTTTCTCTGTCTTCAGTGGGATTAATAGGATTAATGAACAAAATGGGATTAAGTTAGATAATCTCATTATATCTGGTTTTAAACTTCTGTGAACCCAGCCATTTCATTTCTTTCTGGAAATCTGTAGTTAATTTGAACCTTGAATGAAACACCAGTGGAACTAAAAATATTGGTCTGGCTATCGCTTTATGGCTTTTCCTGAGTGATAGCATTTTCACATTTAAGCTTGAAGATTTCATTAGGAGAGGAAAGGGTCTTCGTTTCCCTTGCTGTTCCTTTCCTGCCAGTTAAGTTCTCTGGAGCAGGTAGACCAGAAATGTCAACCACCAAATAGGTAATTAAACAGTAAAAGGAACCATTTATGAGCACTGAACAGAGGAGTAGTCAACACATGTAGGGCACTTTCCACAGTTGATCCCATTTAAGTCTCACAACGATCCTGTAAAGTTGATGTTATTATTATCCCCACTTTACAGATGGAGAAATCCAGGCAAAGAGAAGCAAAATAACTTGCCCAAAGTCTCTTTGATAAGGGAAAGAATTAAATGATCATCTGTCTGTGTGACTCGAGGCAGAGCCCCTCCTTTCCTTAGCTGTTTCCTGCCTCTCCTTGACCTTTGGGGGTTGGGGTGCAGGGAGGTGCATGATGCCGTTGGCATCACTCTTCTCATGGATCCTGAGCCAGCTGGGGAAGGGGCTCCAGCCTTGTGCCCATACTCCAGTTGCTCATTTTGAAGTTAGAAGGTGGAGGCTTTGTTTAAGCTCATTCAGTCATGAGGAAAACCTTCCACTCTGATACAGCCTTATTTTGCTTTGAAGGCTGTGTGTTCCTTGGTTTGATTCCTTCCCCATATTCTCTCCTTAAGCTAGATTTCCTTTGGAGAGTTGGACACAAATGGTTGGATTTGCCCATATTTGGACAAGTCTTTTTGGGACATTGGCGTTGGATCAGTGGCTTTCAAACTTCTTTGACCGCAGAAATATAGCAGGATGAGAAACCCTGCGACCATTTACTATACCACATTTTCCCATTTTTCACTTTTTATGTAAACATGCATATCTTAAGCTTTTTAGTATTGCCAAGTACTGCATGACAACCAGACTTCTTAATATATGGATCTAAACCAAATTATTGTTTATGATTTTAGTTTATAAACACAATTTTAGTAGCCATTAAATGAATAAAGAATTTTGTAGTAAGGCTTTATCTATTTGGTTCAGCTTGTGACACAAGAGGACTGTCCCTTAGGCTACTGATTTAAATTTGGGGGATTCCTGAGTTACAGAGGGAGAGGCAGGGGTAGAAATACTTGTCCTCCTTCATGTCCCTTGATGCAGAGAAGGAAAGGAAGAGTGGTGGCGGTGGGTGTAATTTGTCTTTTCAATCTTACGAGAAGAGAGTATTCCATGAGTGGTCTTCTCCCCATTGGGAGCTTATGGAGACCTTCCTGATGGGTTTTCAAGATTTGATCCAGCATGTGAGCTGCTGCAGCGTGCCAAGGTAGGCAACAGGAGTGAGAGCATGGCCCTGGTTTGTGAATGAGTGATCCTGCCATACAGATGGGTGCTCTTTTCTTCCTCACAGCCTGGAAATAGGGTTGAAGGCTGGTGCCTTGCCTTGTTAGGCTTTTGGGAAAGGAGGAAGGCAGTGAAATAACTCCTGAGTGTGAAGGACTGATGAGTTTCAGCTCGATTGGCACTGAATTGAATCCATCTGGATCCAGGAGGAAAGATCTGTTCTTGGTTTATGAAGAGCCAAGTTAAAATCTCACAAGGTAGGGGTAGGGGAAGCCAAAGAAAATACAGAGTGAGTTACTCCAGGTTGGCAGACAGTGGGATTCCCTATCAACAGTTGAGTGCTAGTTAACTGGCTCAAAGGGGAAGGGAAGCCCTGATTTTAGCATTTGCCCGGTTTCTGTGGTTCAAACTTTTAAGGAGGCCACCTACTTAGAAAATTTGTTTACAGTCCTCTCGTAAACTATACAACCCTGCCCCAGCACACTACTGCAAGCCTCCCTCAGGTGTTTTGAATTCCCATTGTGTGCTCAGATCTGTGCCCTGTGACATAGATACTGAAGCAGTATCTTCTAAAGAAACTTGTTATTTCATTGACAGGCCAGGAGGGTAGTGTGGATCGAGTATAGTAGTCCCGAGTGAGAAGTTGAGTGCTGGAAAGATCATGACAAGGGGACATTTGAGAGCTAGACTTGAAGGATAATAGTAACAGCTAACGTTTATTGGTAATAATAGTATCTGAGTCTGTACTAAGCATCTTGCATACATTATTTATGATGATGTTCTTTTTTTAGAAATAGATAATACCTCCCACTTTACACATGAGGAACCTAAGATTTAGTGAAAAAGAATTCTGCCCAAATTGCATAGATGAGACATTTTGGTGGGTGTGTAGTAGTGTCATTGTGGCTAGAAAGGAGTAAAGCCAGTACTTGCAGCCTGGTCACTTCACTGCAGAACTCATACTCTTGCCCACTGTATCATATCACTATTAATAGAAGAAGGAAGGTTCTTTCAGTGGAGAAGGGTATAACTACAGCCCAAAGTCTTGGGACTAGATGGGAGTCAGCATATTTGAGTTCTAGTCCTCATTTTACTTACCCATGGATGTCTCTTTACCAAATCACACCTTTCCTCTTCATCTTGAATTGAGAATCAGATGATCACTCAGTTTCTTTTTATTTCTAACGTGAGTTTTAAGTTATAAAAATGAGAGTATAGTTTCTTTAAGGAGCAGTGGGAAAAGTATCCTGTCGGTATGAGGCGTGGGAAGCTCTAAGTTTGGCTGGTGATGGGGTAAGCAGAGGAAAGCAAGCTACAAGGGCAAATGAAAGGAATGAGACTCCCAAGTGGTGGAAAGCAGAAGCAGAAAAAGTGGTTGCTGAACACTCAGTTGTTTCCATTTGCAATTCCCCAGGTGGAAAGATGTGAATTGTGGGTGCACAGAGAGAGAACAAGCTAGTCTTTTGTATTGGATGTTCCTAGACTGCTCACTTCTCCCTTGATGGCTTTAGCATCAGGCCAGGGCTTTATTTGGGTTATTTCTGAGGATCCTTAAGTTACCACTCCTTTCTTTTAGCATTAACTTAGCAGTTATTTATAAAGCACCTGCTACGTATGAGTCACTGGAATGGAAATAAGACAAATCTGGTCCATCCCCTGTTGAATTTATAATTTGGTAGGGGGAATAGATAGTATGCAAGTAAGTTACACATTTTGATAGGTTTGTGAGAAGCTGGGATTTGTTGGTTGGAGTCAGGGAAGATTTCTGACTTCACCGTGGAAAACAGATGGGAAAGGACCAAGAGTGGAAATGGGGAGACCAGTTAGATGATTACAGACATCCAGGCAAGATGCGCTGATTCAGAAGCAAGTACACAAAAGACCTGACAAATATTAGCCAGATCTCTTGCAAAAATAAATGAAAAAATTCTTGAGATTCTTTTATTGACACACTTAAATCTTATATTTAATAAAGTTTTATAAAATTCCAATCTCTATAAAGGATACTGAAAATCCCATGAGATTAATGACCGTAGTTGAAAAGTAAATGAGATTGGTGTAAAGTATGTGGCTGTTAAAGGGATATGAGATAGAAGAGTGACACGGACTAGTTTTAACTGTAGAAAATTTCCAAATGGGCAGGTTTGGAGATGAAATTTAAAGGAGATAAACAGGATTTAGGAGAATAAACCCATGCATTTGAAAGTTTAAAGGCAATATGACTCAAAGGATGGAAAACTGCACATTATAAAATTAGCTTATAAGAAGCACTATGAGAAAGTAAAAATCAGATTTGTGAAAAAACAAAACTAGTTATCCAGGAAGCTCTGACCTCTCAGAATGAAAGCCAGCCCTGTATGCTTCTGAGACAGATATGGGCCCACAGCACTCCGATTGTGGTTTTAGTTTGGGCAGAGAAGAAACAAACAAGATTAGGACCAGCTGTGAAGAAGGTGGTTTTGGTAACAGACCAGAAATAGAAGGCTCTGGCCTACCAGAAATTGAGGCCTGGCACAAGAGGAAGCTCCTTACTCCCCCCATGTGTTTGACTCAGCTCAAAAGCATCTTTTTCTGGGATCTTTTAAGAAGTTATAGAGGGGAAGAGCCACAGGTCCAGTTGTTGTCTATGATCTTACCACCACAGTTAACTGCTGCTAATGCTCTTATAGTTCACTCAGAGTATCAGGAATAAACCTGTAGTCTTCCATTTAAGTTTTTCCCTCATCATTGTTTTATTTAAAAAAAATTCTTTTGATTGTATCAGGTCTCAGTTGCAGCACACAGGACCTTTGTTGCATCATGCAGATCTTTCATTGCAGTATGCGGGCTCAGTAGTTGTGGCAAAAGGGTGCTCTAGTTGTGGCGCACAAGCTTCGTTCCCCCATGGCATGTGGGATCTCAGTTCCCCAACTAGGGATCAAACCTGTGTCCCTTGAATTGGAAAGCAGATTCTTAACCACTGGACCACCAGGGAAGTCCCCTTCCATTTTTCTCCCACTCCCTAGCATTTTATTACGAAAACTTTGAACAAACAGAAAAGTTGAAAAAATTATACAGTGAATTCCCATATACCCACCGCTTAGATTGTATAGTTTAAATTTTCGCATATTTTACTACATCTATCCATTCCATAAATCATTTTAATTTTTGGTGCATTTCAAAGTAGTTGCAAGCATCAGCGTACTTCACCCATAAACATTTCAGTATGCCTTGAGTTGAATATAGTTTATGAGTTTTGGGACAGAGGGTTGATACAATTTACATATAATAAGATGAATATAACTTCAGTGTACCATTAGATGAAAAGGGCAAATACACCTGTGACTCACATTCCCATCTAGGTAAAGAACTTACATTCTCCCTAGAATTGTCTTCTGCCTCTTCACAGTTAATACCTGCTTTTCCCCTGGGCAACAGGGGAAGAACAATCACTATTCTGAATTTTTTTTGTAATAGTTTTTGCCTGTCCTAAAACTTGATAGAGTGTAAGTGCATTTTATGCTTCTGATTCATTCATGTTGCAGATATGAATAGTCTGTTTCTGTTTTTGCTGAGCAGTTTTCTCTTATATATCCAAACATACCGTTCTTATACTGATGGATACCTGGGCTGTTTCAACTTTTTGGCTATTATGAATAAAGCTGCCATGAACATTCATGTACAAGTCTTTTCGTGAACATAATGTTTTTATTTATTTTGGATAAAAGACTAGGACGTGGGTGCTCTTAGACTAGGTATGTGTTTGGTTTTCTAATAAGCTCCCAGACCATCAAAGCAGTACCTTTCACACCTTCGCTTACACCGTGTGAAGGTTTCACATCCTTGCCAAGATTTGGCGTTGTCAGTTTTTTTACTTTTAGCCATTGTGACGGGTAGGTAATAATATCTCACTGTGGTTTTAATTTTTATTTCCCTGGTAACCAGTGCTATTAATGACTTCTTCCTTAGATTATTTCCAGTTCATATGTTTTCCTTTGTGAAGTATCAGATCAGAATTTTTTTTTACCCATTTTTTAAGTTGACTTGTCATTTAACATTGAGTTCTAGGAGTCCTGCCTCTAAATTGTAAAGGCTAGTTTGTAGAAGAGTACAACTTCTGTGTTACTGCCTGACATTAGTTCAAATGGAAGAGGCCTGAAGGTTTGAGTTGAGCAGAAGCTCTTAATCAGTGAATGTACCTTTTAATCAGTGAATGGTTGAGTACCAACTAAGCACTAGTATTAAGGATGCAGAAATAATACCTACCCCTAGCTCCAAGGAGTCCAGATTATGAAGGTAGACAAAAATAAAAATTCTGATGTAATGGTTTCAACATTAAGTCACTAAATATTTGCTGAGTTCTTTCTATAGGATGGGTACTATTGTAGGTATTATACATAAAGAGATAGGCAAACCAGACATAGTTCCTACTCTAATACAGCTTATTTATTTTCTGGAGTATATATGGGGGAAGTATTCTTGCTTGGAATCTCCCATGGATGGAGGACCCTGGGGGGCTAGAGTCAGTGGGGTCCCAAAGAGTCAGACACAACTGAGCGACTAACACTTTCACAGGGGGGAAGATAGTGCAGAGAGGCTCTGAAGTGAAGAATGAGATGGATGTTGAGTGTATGTGGATCAGAAATGAAACCTGTCTGGAAGGTACATAACAAGATGATGAGTTAGGTGAGGGTCAGCTCTTGCAGGGCCTTGTAGACTGTGGTAAGAACTTTGGATTATTTTATTTTGAGCATTTTGGGAAGCCATTCCAGAGTTTTAAGCAGAGAAATGGCATGAGCTGGTTTCTGTTTGGCTGATGAATTTTGTGTGTGTGTATGCCTGCATGTGTGCACATGTATATACAGAAAAGCGGCTGAAGAAACTGCTGCAGTCATCCACAGGAGAGAGAAATCCGACCTGGGGAAGGTGGGCAAGACTTCGGAAAGGAATAATGTCATAGCATAACCATGGATGACAAGGCATTTGCTAGGGAAGAAACTCAGAGGTATCAGCAAGTGTGTGTGGCTGTGTGTGTGTTTGAGGATCAAGAAATAGCCTTCAATGACTAGTTGGGTCGGTGGTAGAATGACAGGAGGTAGAACAATCAGAAAAGGCTTTGAAGGTTGCATTATAGATGCAAAATCATCATGTTACACAGTTACTTAATTCTGTATAGATTGGTCCTCTAGAGTTGGGCCACGAGGTGGCTGTGCTAGGGAATTAGGCTTTGAACCTAAGGGCCGTGAGCAGATATATATACAGGGCTTCTAGTTAGCGTGGAGACTTTCAGGAAAGTGTCAAGGACGACTAGGTAAGACACTGAGAGGATGAAAAAACAGGAGGCAGGAAACAAAGCGGTCTGGAGTTATGTGCAAGGTGTTATGTGTGGAGGCTTGGGGTTAGGATATTGTCAGGAGGACCTGGAGGAGTGGATTGGGGGAAAAAGTTGAGTCCCTTTAAAAAATACAAAATAGTTTAAAATATTGAAATAATATAGAAGTGTCTGTGCGTGAGAGTTGCTCAGTTGTGTCCAACTCTTTGTGACCCCATGGGCTGTAGCCCGCCAGGCTCCTCTGTCCATGGGATTCTCCAGGCAAGAACACTGGAGTGGGTTGCGATTTCCTTCTCCAGGGGGTCTTCCTGACCGAGGGATCAAACCTGCGTCTCCTGAATTGGCAGGCAGATTCTTTACCACTATGCCACCTAGGTTGTTGTTTAGAAGTGTCTAAGAGTATATAAAATTACCACCTTTATTCTATTCCTCTGAAGTGTACCTAAAAGTTGCATTTATTTGGTGTGTCTTCCATTTTTTAATGTGACTGTATTTATTTTGCATATATATTTAAATCTATTGTGTATTCACATACAACTGAAGTTTGAAATGGGGTTAACTTTTCTTACCATTTTTTGCAACTTTATTTTTTCATATGCTACCAATATACTTCTGCCTTAATTGTTTATTTACTTGCTGCTCAGCATTCCATTGACTAATTACCGTAATTTACTTAGTCACCACCTAACTGATAGACCTTTAAGCTGTCTCACGTTTTCCACTTTTTAGCAGTAGTGAAATGAGCATTCTTCCTTGTCTCCGTACTGTGCGAACACTGCCTGAGAGAACGTGCAAAGTGAGAAGTGTGGGGTCCAGTTATGACCTGGGCTTAAGTTACAGTCCCATTCCCTTAGGGAGTATGTGTCGTTCTCTGAGATCTGTCCTGGGGAATCTGCAAAGCAGTGACTTCTGGTCAGAAGTCTAAAATCCACATTTTGGTGGCAATATTCAAAAGAACTAGGGCTATTTCTCCAGATTTTAGCTTGGGGTTCACTGCTTCCAGGTTTTAGATGGTTCTCAGAGGGCGATGAAATAAAGCTTTCTTGTCGAATTTTAGATTGAAGAAATAGGAATAATGTATAGAAGTGAGAATTCACTTGGGTTGATTTGGATAGAACTTGATAGAGCAGGACTTTCTGATAATTGAATTATAAGAGTGGTGGGTTTTCCATCATTGGATACATTCAAGCAAAGGCTCAGATGCTATGGAAGGACAGTATATGAAGCAGATTGAACTCTTAAAAATCATCCCAGTTTTGCTTGATAACAGCATTTGAGATGGAGACCGTGAGGCACCAAGATAGGAATAGCACTGACTGTGGGCTGGGTTGGGCAAGGGATTGACTTGAGGGTTGATTTAGGGGAGGCTGAGGCTAGAGGCATCCTGGGGTATAGTGCTGGGAAACCTGGGATGCTAGATGAGGCTAGGTGAGGGATCTGACCTCATCTGCACTCTTGGCACAGATGGTCTGCAGGTGTATTGGTCAGCGGGGACAGAGGGTTAGTGAAGAGTCTGAGGATAACTGTTATAGTGACTTAGGAAAATGGGTTTATATGGACGTCATGGTGATCCATGCAAGAAGATAGTGTTTCTAGCAAAGGAGATGGATGAACCGGAGATGCTTTGGTGCTGTTTGACAGCAAATCAGTTTAGACCAGGCTGAGATGGAAGCAGGGGCTGGAGATGGCCTTTCAGATTTCATGCAACAAATATTATCTAGGTGCTTGAGATAGAGCAGTGGAAAGAACAGATAAGTATCCCTTCCCTCATGGAGTGTACATTCTAATGGGGAAGACAAAGCATATAAATATATACAGTATGTTGGTGATAAATACTAAAGAGAAAAAAAGCAGGAAATAAGTATGTGATGTATCAGTAGAAGTAGAGTTGAAATTTCAGAATGGCCAGAAAAGGAGAACCTTTTCATTCAAAATAGAGAAGATGGTTTTGAATAGAGACCTAGAGACATTGTAAGGCAAAAGCAAGCCATGTGGATTAAAAGAGGGAAGAACCTTCTGGGTGTTGAGGTAGAAACAAGCATATTTGTGGAATGACAAGCAGACTGTGTGGCCGGAACAGAATGAGCAAGAGGGGTCAAGTCAGATCTAGATCTTTCAAGACCTTGTTAGTGTGTGCTTGTGTGTGTGCACAGTCACTCAGTGGTGTCCGACTCTGAGCAACCCCATGGACTGTAACTCACTAGGCTCCTCTGTCTGTGGGATTTCCCAGGCAAGAATACTGGAGTGAATTGCCATCCTCCAGGGGATCTTCCTGACCTAGGGATTGAACCTTCATCTCCTGCAGCTTCTGCATTGGCAGGCAGATTCTTTACCACTACATGACCTTGTAGGCCAACACAGAGTTTGGGTTTTTTCTAAGGAATGGGAAATCTTTATTGGGTTTTGGTAGAGGTATGACATGACCCGTGTTTTAACAGGGTCACCATAGTTGCTGTATTGAGAGTAACCTGTTGGTGTGAGGATGAGAAGAGGTGAGAATGGCATAGGTAGGCTAAGGAGACCTCTTAAAAGGTGACGCAGTAAGGCTGGTGAGAGGTGATGGGCTTGGACTAGGTTGTGCAAATAGGAGCTGGACCTGAACAGCTGATTAGAGGCTAGGAGAATCAGCATGAGGATTGTAACGCTACCTCAAGATGTAGATCCCCAGGGTTAGTGGGGAATCACTGAAGGAAGAGACTTTGGGAAGCAGAATCTGGATCACGGTTGTATTTTGGGCAGTGTTGGGCTTAGAACTCGGACTCAGGTCTGATCTGAGGCCAGTAAAGGCATCAGAGTGAGATTGATTGGTCTCTGAGAAGATCAAGTTTGGGGTCCAGGTCCAGGGAGCATTATTGGGATTAGGACCCAATTTGGGGCTGAGGACTAGTTTCGGGTCAGAGTTGTTGATGGAGGCCAGTACACTGTTTGTGCATTTTACCGTAATTTTCTTGGATCAGGGTTGGCTGTAATCGCCATCTCCCATCCCATTGAGCCTACCCAAGGGGATTGGAGGAGTTTGGAACCTATAGGGCCGTCTTTTCCTTAGGTGTCATGGGGATAGACACAGGCTCAGCCTTGCCTGGCTAAAGCTGACTGGCTTTACAAGTTGGGACCTACAGTCAGGGAAAGGTGGAAAAGGGTCCTCGGTGGCTAATTTGTGTCTTTTCCGACCCCCCCG
>NW_011494924.1:2386006-2386775 GCF_000754665.1 Bison bison bison | reverse complement strand
GCCCCCCCCCGCCCCCAGATGGCCCACTGTGTGACCTTGGTTCAGCTGTCTGTTTCATGTGACCACCTCATCGACAAGGACATCGGCTCCAAGTCTGACCCACTCTGTGTCCTTTTGCAGGATGTGGGAGGGGGTAACTGGACTGAGGTGAGAAGGACTATGGGGGTTAAAGTCGTGGAGGGATGCTAGGACTGTTTGAGGGTGGAAGGTACATGACTGTAATGCTTATTGGCTTCTTGCCCACAGCTTGGCCGGACTGAGCGAGTACAGAACTGCTCGAGCCCTGAGTTCTCGAAGACTCTGCAGCTTGAGTACCACTTTGAAACAGTCCAAAAGCTCCGATTTGGCATCTATGACATAGACAACAAGACACCTGAGCTGGGGGACGATGACTTCCTAGGAGGAGCTGAGTGTTCCCTGGGACAGGTATGTAGGTCCAAGGATTAGAATCCTTCAGACACAGGTTGAGTCAGAGCCCTGTGAAATAACCCAGAAAGCCTAGAACTTGGAGGTGGGGGTCAACAGGACCTAACCTTGTCTGAGATCTTGTTCCCCCATCCCCTGCCCTAGATTGTATCCAGTCGGATGCTAACTCTGCCCTTGATGCTGAAGCCTGGAAAGCCTGCTGGGCGGGGGACCATCACGGTAAGGCTGGGGTTTGGTGGGGGAGTGTGCTCATATCAGTGAGGAGGAATTCATGAGACGATACAGTCTCCTGCCTCCCCTACCTAGGTCTCAGCTCAGGAGTTGAAAGATAATCGTGTAGTGA
>NW_011494924.1:2358603-2385722 GCF_000754665.1 Bison bison bison | reverse complement strand
GGAGGGGACAGAGGTCTTTCATAGTGTTTGTCTCTGCCTGAGTCTTATAACTAGGGTCTCTGTGACATTGACAGGACTTCCTGGGAAAATCGGATCCGTTCTTGGAGTTTTTCCGTCAGGGTGATGGGAAATGGCACCTGGCATACAGATCAGAGGTGTGAGCCCCCTGGGATTGGGTGTGATGGAGCAGGAGAGAATCTCCTGGGGTTTGTGACTACCAAGATTTGGAGCACAGGGAGGAGCCTGCTTATGGCTAGGGAAGGATGGCAGCTCCCCACATGCCAACTCAGCGCTCACTGGAAGCTTTGTACTCCACCCTCAGGTCATCAAGAACAACCTGAATCCTACTTGGAAACGGTTCTCTGTTCCCCTTCAACATTTCTGTGGGGGAGATGCCAGTACACCCATCCAGGTGAGGAGCTTGCCTTCTGAATGGACTGAGCAGGGGCAGAGTCTAGGGAGGGATGTATTCTCACCTGCCACCCGCCTCCTGGTCTTTACATACACACACGCCTTCCCTCCTAGGTGCGATGCTCCGATTATGACAGTGATGGTTCACATGACCTCATTGGTACCTTCCACACCAGCTTGGCTCAGCTGCAGGCAGCCCCAGTGAGTGCTGGCTCAGGGATATTGAGGTGGACTTAGGGACTGCAGCCTCAGGAATAGAGGGAATGCACGGCAGCTCCCATCCTGGCTGAGGCTCTGGAAGTTTTCTACTCTAATTTTTCTTTCCTTACCAGGCTGAGTTTGAATGCATTCATCCTGAGAAACAGCAGAAAAAGAAAAGTTACAAGAACTCTGGAACTATCTGTGTCAAGATGTGTCAGGTGAGACAGTAGCCCATGTGACCCAGCCTTTGACTCCTAAGGTTCATGACCCCAATCCCTTCACTCCAGCTATAACCCTGGTTTCAACTACAGGTAGAAACAGAACATTCATTCCTGGACTATGTGATGGGAGGCTGTCAAATCAACTTCACTGTAAGTTGCTTCATCAGGGGCAAGAAGACAGATCTGGGGCTCGAAGATGGCCTTCAACTCTGCTCCTCCCCTCCCCGCAGGTGGGCGTGGACTTCACAGGCTCCAACGGAGACCCTTCCTCACCTGATTCTCTGCACTACCTGAGCCCAACAGGGGTCAATGAGTACCTTACAGCACTGTGGAGCGTGGGCAGTGTGGTTCAGGACTATGACTCGTAAGCAGCTTTGTCTTACTCCTCGCCGCTCCCTGCAGACGCTCTTAGCTCTGGGCTTGTGGTCCTCTCACTGCCTCTTCCCCCCTTTGCTGTCTTCTCACAGGGACAAGCTGTTCCCAGCATTTGGATTTGGGGCCCAGGTACCCCCTGACTGGCAGGTGAGTGTTTGCTCCCCTCCACTGCTCCTGTTTTTGGTTTCATGGTCCTGATCAGGGGGGATGTGGTAAACTTGCTACTTGGCACCCAGCTTTATGTGGAATTGCAGGGAGTCATCCGTACAGGCATGTATACAACAGATGCTCAGGACTGAATACCTCCTAAATAACACTTTGTACATATCCTAGTGCCCTTTTTCTTAGCACACAAGTGGTCATGGGGAAAGAACCTCATTACCTCAGTTCTATTCTTGCCCTCAGGTTTCCCATGAATTTGCTTTGAACTTCAACCCCAGTAACCCCTTTTGTGCAGGTAAGCCCCCCATCCTCCAGCATAAGGTGTATCTGTCCAATCTCTGCCAAGTTCGTGTGGGCAAGGGAGAATGAGGGTGGGGAGACAGACACCTGACTCCATTGTCTAGAGTAGTGGATTTTACAACTAGGCCTCTGGAGTCAAATCTTCATCCTGCCACTTGATAATCATGTGACTTGGGGCCAGTTGCTTAGCTTCTGTGTGCTTTGGCTTCATAGTAAGAAATATTATAGGATATTGAATATTTTAAGAAGATGCATATAAAGCTTGAAGCAGTAATCCTGGTACATCATAAGTGCTCTCTAAACTATGGTAGCTGTTATATTATCATTATTATCTTTGCCTAGAGGCTCACAGGTACTTCCTTGGGCATCAGTAGAAGCATTGGTGCCTCCTTGCAGCTCTATTCAGGGTACTTTTTGCCCCAGGTTCTTTTGTCTAGAGAGGACCAAACCCCATGTTTCCCTAGCCACCCGCATGTAAACAAGCTGAAGTTGAAAACTTGACTTGATCTAATCTGATTTTTATTAAGATTACAGGTCAGTTAATATGTAGAATGTCCTTCAGTTTGGGTTTACCTATTTCCTCATAGTTAGATTCAAGTTACGCATTTTTGGCGGGAATACTACAGAAGCCACGCTGTATGTTCCGGAGGCACATGTTGATTTCTCCTCTTACCAGTCTTATTAACTTTGATCATTTGGTTGAGGCGGAATCTACCAGGTTTCTCTTCTGTACAAGTACAGTTTTTTTCTTTATATGTAATTTTAAACATTTTTAATTGAAGGATAGTTTATGTACAATGTTGTATTAGTTCCTAATGTACAGCAGAATGATTCAGTTTATATATGTAAACATATTCTTTTCCATTATCATTTATTACAGGATATTGAATATAGTTCCCTGTGTTATAAAGGAGGACCTTGTTGTTTATTTTATATATAGTAATTTGTATCTGCTGATCTCAGACTCCTAATTTACCACTCCACTACGCTCTTTCCTCTTTGTTAACCATAAATTTGTTTTCTTTGTCTGTTTCTGTTTTGTATACAGGCTCATATGTATCGTATTTTAATTCTAAATACCACACATCCTATGGCATTTGTCTTTCTGGATTACTTAGTGTGCTAATCGCTAGGTCCATCCATGTTGCTGCAAATGGCAATATCTCATTCCTTTATACACACACACACACACACACATATTTAACTAATTTTTATTCATTTTTAGTTTAAAAAATATTCTCTTTTTTGGTCGTGCCATGCAGCATGTGGGAACTTAGTTTCTATGGATCATACCCAGGCACCCTGCAGTGGAAGTATGGATTCCTAACCGCTGGACCACCAGGGAATTCCCTTTGTTTTTTTAAAGAAACAGTTAAGACACATTATCTTTCTCAAAATTATTTGAATCTATTTTTTATTTTAGTATTTTTTAATTGAAGTATAGTTGATTTATAATGTGTTAATTTCTGCTGTATACCAAAGTGATTCAGTTATACATATATATATATTCTTTTTTAATACTCTTTTCCATTATGGTTTATCATAAGATATTTAATATAGTAATCAGTGCTATTATATAGTAGGACTTGTTTATCCATTCTGTATATAAAAGCTTAATCTGCTAACCCCAACCTCCCACTCGCATCCCTCCCCCCTCCCGCTTGGCAACCACTAGTGTATCTCTCTGTGGTTCTGTTTCTGTTTCATAGACAGCTTTATTCATATACCACAGCTTTCTTCATCTGTTGATGGACATCTAGGATGCTTCCATGTCTTGGCAACTGTAAATAATGCTGCTATGAACATTGGGGTGTATGTATCTTTTTGAATTAGTGTTTTCTTCAAATATATGCCCAGGAGTGGGATTGCTGGATCACTTGGCAACTATATTTTTAGGTTTTTAAGGAGCCTCCATACTGTTTCCCTAGTGGCCGCACCAATTTTACATTCCCACTAATAGTGTAGAATTCCCTTTCTTCCACATCTTTCCAGCATTTGTTACTTGTAAATTTTTTAATGATGGCCCTTCTGACTGGTGTGAGGGGATACCTTACTGTAATTTTGATTTGCAGCTCTTCACTTGTGGGGGGCCATGCCACACAGCATGCAGAATCCTAGTTCCTTACCAGGGATCAAACATGTGCCCCCTGCAGTGGAAGCAGAGTCCTAACCACTGGACCGTCAGGAAATTCCCCGCATTTCTCTAATAATTACCAATGTTGAGCATCTTTTCATGTGACTACTGGCCATCTGTATCTTCTTTGAAGATTTGTCTATTTAGGTCTTTTGCCCACTTTTTGATTGGATTATTTGGGTTTTGTTGTATGAGCTATTTGTATATTTTGGAATTTAAGCCCTTGTTGATCACATCATTTCCAAACATTTTTTCACAGTCTGTAGTTTGTCTTCTTGTTTATAGTTTCCTTTGCTGTACTGAAGCTTGTAAGTTTGATTAAGTCCCATTTGTTTAGTTTTGCTTTTATTCCTATTTCCTTGAGAAATGTTTTGCCTATATTCCTTTTTAGTTTTATGGTGTCATGTTTTATATTTAAGTCTTCAGGCCATTTAGAGTTTATTTTTACATATGGTATGAGGGAGTGTTCTAACTTCATTCGTTTACTTGTGGCAGTTGAGCTTTTCCAGCACCACTTGGTGAAGATACTGTCTTTTATCCGTTGTATGTTTTTGCCTCCTTTGTTAATTGACTGTGGGTGAGTGGGCCTGTTTGTTTTTTTTTTTTAAACTAATAATCATCATCCTTTGGGAGGATGCTTTAAGACTATATAAATATCCAATCACTCATCAATTTTTACCTTTTGGCATCCATTGATGATCCTTGCCTTAATCAATTATCTCTGATTGTCAAATGATTCTATAATTTCTTCTACATTAAGAGCTTTTCCTTGTCTATTATATCTCTGTGGATTCTTATTTTATAAAATGGGTTATAATTCATTAGGTGCATTATAATTTGATGCTCAACTCTCCTGCATTTGTTCAGGGGATTCCCCCAATCTGGATTTTAATTCAAGCTGTGGTTCAGGGCACGTGCCCTTCCCTCTCTTTGGCCCTAATTTTTTCATCTGTAGGGTAAGGTTAAGAACCTTGGGTTACAGGGGCGAGTGAATGAAATGCACCCAAGTTCCCAAATCTCCATGGCCAGGATAAAGTGTCGTCAGGGCTGGCAGAACCCCAAGAGGCCCAGTGTCTTATGGTATTTTTTGCCTTGCTTCTCTAGGCATCCAGGGCATTGTGGATGCCTACCGCCAGGCCCTGCCCCAAGTTCGGCTCTATGGTCCCACCAACTTTGCACCCATCATCAACCATGTGGCTAGGTTTGCAGCCCAGGCTGCAAATCAGAGGAATGCTTCGGTGAGGGTTATGGGATGTAGTGGGCGAGGAAGGGGAGGGGGGGTGCTCCCTTGAGGACTATTTAACAAGAGACTTCTTGTCAGTGTGGGAATGTGTAGCTGGGATGTTTAGAGGGTCTGCCTCAATATATGAATGGACTTGCTTTTAGCAATACTTCGTGCTGTTGCTGCTGACTGATGGTGCTGTGACAGATGTGGAGGCCACACGTGAGGCTGTGGTTCGTGCTTCCTACCTGCCCATGTCAGTGATCATAGTGGGTGTGGGTTGTGCTGACTTCGAGGCCATGGAGCAGCTGGACGCTGATGGTGGACCCCTGCACACACGCTCCGGGGAGGCAGCCGCTCGTGACATAGTGCAGTTTGTGCCCTACCGGCGTTTCCAGAATGTGAGTAGGGGCAAGCTTGGGGACAGAACAGAGCTGGGAGTTCAGCCTTCCACCTCTCCCTGATGTGTATGGGGATACTTATCCCTTCACCTGAGCCTGGGGCAGGATTAGGTGTTGGATTCTGTATCCTTTCTTGGGTGTGAAATGTAGACCTTGTACAAATGAAGCCGTTATGGCCCATCACTGAACTTGCCCCTCTTCTCCTGGCAGGCCCCTCGAGAGGCACTGGCGCAGACTGTACTTGCAGAAGTACCCACGCAACTGGTCTCCTACTTCAGGGCCCAAGGTTGGGCCCCATTCAAGCCACCTCCACCTGCAGCCAAGGGCCCTGCACAGGCCCCCCAGGCTTAGATTCCCTTGAAGGGGTCGACCATGGCCATTTCTCAGTCCCATGTTAAGGTCCCCAGCCCTGAACACACATTCCCTCGTGCTTGTACTTAGGTTTTATACTTTTATACTTAATCCTGCTGTTGCTGCCCTCGATCTCACCTGCTTGCCCCTGGAATCCCTCATTCAATAAAGATGAAGACCACTCCTTTGCTACTACTCTGTGTTTTAGGTGGGAATCTGCTATTAGCCATGGTTAGTTCTCCTCTCTGAACTTACTTGTTGACTTTAGGGGTTGTTGGAGTGAAGGAGTCCTCTGACATAATAGCCCCCACTCAAAGAAATTGGGTATTCCCTGCCAGATATTAGAGACACTGACTCTGTTTTGGAAAATGCAAAGACTGAGTATAAGCCAAACACCTAGCCTAACCTGCGTCAGAAAAGACTGAGTATAAGCCAAACACCTAGCCCAACCTGCGTCAGAGCAGAGCTGAGCTGGGAACACAGACAAGGTGGAAAGTGTTAGGGGAGGGGATCAAGGGCTATGCCTGACTCCTTGGAAGGTGGAGCAGTGGTGGTTCTAGTTCTAAAAATAGGCTACAAGCCTCACTTTTTTTATTAGCTATTCTTTTTCTTACTAGAAAATTAATATGTATATTCATTATAGGGAAAAATACCACCCAAACTCCCGTGTCCCATTAAAATATTTGGTGCATATTTTTTAATACTTTATACGTATTTACAGTGATGCATGTTTTTTTACAGAATTGGGACCATACTGTATGTACTATTTTTGTATGCCTTAACTGTGTTTTAAATGTATGCTAGTTAGTACAAAATTATTTCACATGTATGAGATAGATAATGGGCAGGGTGTTATTTCCTACGTCTGACAAATTTTTTTCTCTAAATTACTACACTGTTTGCACTTTGTTTTATTGTATTTTGGGTATTTTACCCATTAGAACTTATTACTGACTTCATTCTTTTTAATGCCTATAGATTACTCTGTGTATGAGTGTATTATAGCTTACTTGCTGCTGCTGCTGCTGCTAAGTCGCTTCAGTCGTGTCCGACTCTGTGCAACCCTATAGACAGCAGCCCACCAGGCTCCCCCCTCCCTGGGACTCTCCAGGCAAGAATACTGGAGTGGGTTGCCATTTCCTTCTCGAATGCGTGAAAGTGAAGTCGCTCAGTCGTGTCCAACTCTTAGCAACCCCATGGACTGCAGCCTACCAGGCTCCTCCATCCATGGGATTTTCCAGGCAAGAGTACTGGAGTGATAGCTTACTTAGCCAATCCCTAATTTATCAAGATTCGGGTCCCTTCTGGTTTTCTTCCATTACAACAAACAGTGCTGTAAGGAATATCCTAATACATTTATCTGTGCGTTTATATAGTAATATTTCTGAAAATTTTATTCCTACAAGTGAAAATGTTCAATCAAAAGATATGAATACGTAATATTTTAATAGATACTGTAAATTGCATTTCATAACAGTTTTTTACCCATTTCATTAATATGACAGGCAAAAAAACCCCTCAGTTTTAGTTGAATTTATTGAATTACAAAGGCTGGGTATCATTTTATATGTTTACTTTTCAATTGTATCTCTTATGAATAGCTTTATTGTTATAGTTATTCAGCAAACCTTTATCTCTTATACATGTCAAAAATATTTCCTCCCAGGCTATTATCTTTTCAGTTATAGTGTCTTTTGGTCTATGTAACTCTTTTGATATGGAAATTTAAAAATTTTATGTATGTCAGCCTAGCTTGCTTTTGTGTATGTATGTTTGTGTATGTAACCTAGCTTGGTTTTTAAAAAATTATCCATGTATTATTACTTACTTTTCATGACATTAAACAGTCTCTTATATTACCATTTCTATTGGCTACATATTATTTTTATAGTGTACTTTATCTTCTTAGATACTATTTCCATTTTTTCCTTTATAAACAATAGTGTGTTCGACATCCTTAAAGTAGTAACTTAGATTATATCTGTGTATCCTTTGGACCCATTCTTAGAAATGGAATTGCTGTGATTAAAAAGTATAAAAAAGTTAAGACTTTTCAGCACCTATTGTGAAAATGCCCCCTCCAGAAAAGTTGTATTAGTTCATTAGTTAGAAAACTTGAGACTTTTAAGAGTACTCAATAGATTCTTTTCCCTCTGTCTTCAAATTACAAAAGTAATAATCCCCAAACTTAAAGGGATACATGTTCCATCCTCACACATACTCTTGCATTCCACTTCCTAGAGGTACAGCACTGTTGATAGTCTGTAGATTCTTCCAAAACATGAACACACGGGAAAGGATCCTAACAGTCAAGATGTTGCATGTGTTTCTTTGACACTTCTTCCCCTTTTCGAGCCCTCTGCCCGGGTAGAACTCATTAATCCTTTGATGTGCGTCTCCTCCATCTTTTTCCCTCCAATTCTACTTTTGACCCTTGGAATGAAGAGTTCTTGGATCAATAAATGAATGGTCCCATTTTCTGGAGCGTCTTCTGTTCCCTGTCAGGCTCCTGGAGGGCAGGGACTGGTCAACACTCTACCACCTGTACTGTTTTAGCATAGTTGAACACTCAAGTTTTAGTGAAAACAGCCTGAGTAGGGGCAATCAGGCCTGCATCATTTCTGACTCAAATGCCCCCTACAGGTTCTCAAGTCTCCCTAGGATTTTACCTGAAAAAAGGGAAGGTTCTGCCTCCACCTGCACCTAGCAAGAGTTGGGGTGAGAAGTGAGGGGCACAGCACAGCTTCATGCCGACTGGTGGCTCTGCAAGAAGGCAACCTCCAGAGAAAGGTCGGAGAAGGCCATGGCACCCCACTCTTGCCTGGAAAATCCCATGGATGGCAAAGCCTGGTAGGCTGCAGTCCACGGGGTAGCTAAGAGTCAGACGTGACTGAGCGACTTCACTTTCACTTTTCACTTTCATGCATTGGAGAAGGAAATGGCAGCCCACTCCAGTGTTCTTGCCTAGAGAATCCCAGGGACGGGGGAGCCTGGTGGGCTTCTGTCTATGGGGTTGCACAGAGTCGGACACGACTGAAGCGACTTAGCAGCAGCAGCAGCAGAGAAAGGTAGGCTCAGGGTCCCACTGTGGCTCAGGTCTTCACTAGCTGTGTGACCTTGCAACTTTCCTGATCTGAGCGGTTTCTCCCTCTGTGGTTGTGAAGATTAGTTAGACAAGGCATGTAACATCCAGAGTACTATCTTAGGTGCATGGTAAACACTCCACACACACTAACTACTGCTGCTGCTGTACTGATCTGGGCTTCTCCAAGAAGGCACTTTGATAGACGCCCCCCACCACATTTATGTACCAAAGGCAACTAGAGTGCCAGCCTCCCTGCCCACAACAGACCTCCCAGCACTGATCAGCTTCTTTCAGCAGACTTCCACTCTACTCCAACAATCAGCATGTTTAATGGGCGCCCCCTGTGGCACTGTCCCCTGCCCCCTCTGAGGTTCGAATACCATGGGCTCGGACTCGATACAAGCATGTGAAACGAGGGTGGCCCCAGTTGCTTAGAATCTGGATCTTCACCTTGGGAAAGGCAGCTGGGGGGTCATTCTGGAGAGAAAAATGGATGATGCCAGTGTCTGCTCTCCCAAGGGGCTGCCTTCCTCCCCTATCTTCCCTTACTGTCCCATTCTCTTAGACCCTTCACCTCCCAGAGACCAACATACCTGTAGGTGGAAAGTCTGAATCTCAGATTTCTCCACGTCAAAGGTAAATTTCCCCAAGAAGACCTCAGTCTCGCCGTCAACTTGGAGGCCCTGATAAGTGAAGAATGAGTGGAGGAACAGAGACAGGTGGAAGTGGAGGTGTTGAGAACCTACTTTGTGTTCAGTAGTTGTATGCACACTCTCATTTATTTTTCAGTGTTAGGATGATAGAGTGTGGAATCTGGGCTCAAAGAAATCAAGTTGCAAATTTAAGCCTGACCACTTGTTAGCTGTGTGACCTTGGGCAAGTTACCTCCCCTATCTGAGAATTACTTTTTCTCATCTATGAAGGGGGGAGATAGCACTTCATAGGTTGTGTGGATGCAAGGATATATAATCCATGTAAAGTACTCAAAACAGATTAAGGACTCAATAAACCATAACCGATATTTGAGTATGGTATGGTTATTTAAGACCTATGGCAACCCTGAGAGGCAAGTGGTAGTATCTCCATTTATGGATGAGCAAGCAAAGACTCAGTAGCCCCAGTTTTCATGCCTGCCTTGTGCTCTGTAGGAAAATCCCCCACCTCCTTGGCCTCAGCCCCACTTACATAGACTGCAAAGTCACGGGGGGCGCTGTTAGCTCCCCGGGTGTGTGCCACAGTGGGCGGTGGATGCTGCAGAGTGATGTCGCTCAGCTGCACACGACCCGGCAACCGGATCACCACCTGGCCCTGGTCGCCTTCAAAAGCCCAGCAATTTCCAGGGAACACGTCTGGCTGCAGTGGGGGTGGATAGATCTTCAGAACCACAGGACTGAGCAACTGTGGCCCTTCCCCACCCTCCCGGGCATTTGTTCTGGTAGGCCCCTCCATCAGTTTGACCCTATCAAGGGCCCACCCAGGACTCCAGTCCCTAGCAGTGCCAGAAAGTGTTAGTTGCTCAGTCGTGTCCGACTCTTTGTGACCCCATGGAGTAGCCCGCCAGGCTCCTCTGTCCATGGAACTCTCCAGGCAAGAAAACTGGAATGGGTAGCCATTCCCTTCTCCATGGGATCTTCCTGACGCAGGGATCGAACCCAGCATTGCAGGCAGATTCCTCACCGTCTGAGCCACCAGGAAGCACTGCCAGGTCTCTCCAGTATTATGTTGTCCTCCACCTCACCCAGAGTCTCACCCCAGGCAAGCCAGGCCCGCCTCCGCCTCCGGGGGGCCAAATTATGCCCAGCAGGGTCTCCCTGGTGCCACGCCCTCAGCTAAGTCAGGTCCAACCCCAGGAAGCTGTGGGATCCTTTCTCCAGAATCCGCCCCTGGTTCCTTTTTGGGATCTGCGTTCCAGGCCCACCTCCAGGATAACCGTGGGCGGTCGAGCGTAGTTCCAGAAGCTGAAGCGATTCCAGAAGTAGGCAGTGTTCGCATCCTCATAGTCCTGGGATGTCTTCTCTAGGTCGATGGAGGCTCCTAGAGCAGGAAGAAGCAACTAGTCAGGGGCTCTCAGGCCAGACCCACAGCAAAGGCAGTGTCCGTCTGAGGTCGGTCTGTCTGGGCCGATCTTGTGCATAGTTCTGTCTGCGTCTCTGAGTCTCAGTCCCTCCCTGGGTCTTACCGACAGAACTCAGCGCATAGTCGGGTTTCCGCACAAAGTCCTCACTCAGCCTCTGGAATACGAGTTGGGCCACTCTCTGAAAAGAGAGAGGGCGGAGCCTGGAGGGGCGGGCTTGCGGGCAGGTTTTATACTGGGGCGGAGTTCTCCGGGGCTCTGGTTCGGGCCTTAACACTCAGGAGGGCCTTAAGACTCAGGGCGGAGGGAGCATGGTTCCCAGCTGCCGAGCTCCTGGACCGGGTTCTGAGGGCAGGCTGCGTCTGCGGGACTCACCTCGCTGTTGGTGGCGCGAACGCTGGACATCTCCTTGTGGAGTTTAACCAGTTCAGCCTGGAGCTGCTGCAGCTGCTGCCCCTGGGAGCGCACGCGCTCGTGGTATTCGCTGCAGGCAGAAGGTTGGCACGCTGCAGTTGGCTCCCTGTCCCCCTGGCCACTTTCCGTAGGATCTCCCCACCCCCAACAGAAGCACCTTTGAGGCCCCCAATTCCCCACCCCAGTGCCCTCTTTCACCTTAGAGTCAGCATCTCCTTAGGTTCCTATTGGAGGGAGGGACAAAAAACAGCAATGCTTAGCTCCCACCTCAGAGTGGGAGTGGCCAGATACAAAAGGCCTTCTCTCTGAGGACTGCCTACCCCTTTTTCCTGATCTTCCAGCATCTCTCCAAGACAGACCCTCAAGCACCTCTGCGCACAATCCCCCAGAAATCTCCTGTTTATAGCCAGCCTTTCCTTAGGGTGATAGCCTCCGGCACTGTCCCCCTCCCCAGTGGCCCAGAGGACTCCCCACAACCTCCAGGTTTGTAGCCTGCCAACCATCCAAACCCAGGACAGTTTCCCCGACTCACATTTTCCAAAGGAGGGGCGAGGTATAAGAGTCCCCACCAGAGTGCTGGAGAAAGAAGGAGTGGTCTCAGGGGAAGGGAAGGGAGGAGGTTTCTCAGTCGAAAAGGGGACAGTGGGGGCAAAGAGGCTTGAAGGAGCTCAATCTGAGGAGGGAAGGCTCTGAAGGGGAGTGTGAAGAACTGTGAGCCTCTGAAGGGACTGAGTGGGCTGAAGGAAAGTGTACCAGGTTTGGCTTCAAAGCTTCCAGGGCTGGGGCCCCGGGAACTGATCACCCTCTCACCTGCCAGAAAGAGGCTCAGCAGTGACACAGCCGTGAGCAGGAAGCGGATGGAACAGACCTCCCTGAGGAACCGAAGGGAGGCTGAGGCTGGGAGACCCCAGAGAATCCCCAGCCCCCACCCCAGGGTCCTAGACCCAGCTCCTGTGAACACAGGTATGAATCGGCTCAAGCCTCAGCTGGGTCTGGCCCTGCTCCCCACCCCCTCCAAAGAGCAGCCCCTGGGGCTCCCCCTTCCCTCCCTCTGACCTGTACACACTGACCAGCACGTCTCCTACCAGGGATAACAACACGCTCAGCACCTGGAAGAGTAGGCCTGAGAAGAAGAAAGGGGGCTCAGGGAAGGAACTAGGCTTAGGGAGGGAAAGAGATGGTGGGGGAGGAGCTCACAGAGTGGTGTTGGAGGTTCAGAAAAACCTAGGAAGTGGACTCAGGAAGAGAGGGGTGGGCTAGGAGACTTAGGTGGGGAGAAGGAAAATGGATTCTCATTCTTGGAGAAGGTGGGTCGGGCTCTGGGAACGGGCTAGACAATCAGACATGGGCCGGGGGCTCAGAACTGAAAACAGGGCTTCAGAGGTGAGAAATGGAGTTCGGAGAAGGGAGCCAGAGGGGTCAGAGGGGATCTGGGCTGGCTTGACCCGTACTCAGGAAGCTCTTGGACACTTGCGGGGAAGGCATCTCCTGCCTCAGATCCAGAGTCGGGAGAAGGTCGAGCTGCTCCTCAGAGACTGCGGGAGAGCCAGCCGGTTCTGTGGGAGCCCAAGGGCTCCATTGGGGCCTTGTGCACCGCAGGCCCACTGTTTCCTCAGGACCTGGCTGCAGGTTCTCTTAGCCCAGAAGCAGGGCAGCCTCACAGGTTTTGGTCGCACAGAATCCACAACGCTGGGGTCCTGCAGCACTCTGAGGCCACCCCCACCCCCCACCCCCACCCCCCACCACCCCGGGAAGCTCAGTCTAGTCGTTGTCCAACCCGCAAACAGTGGTGCCGCCCCCACCTTTAGGTCTTGATGCGGCCCTATTTGCCTGGTAGCCGCTGAAGCTAACAACCGAGGCCACGCCTCCTAGGCGGTGCCCAATCACAAGCTTTTCCACGCCCCTTCCCAGGACCATCCACCTCACCAAGACCCTCTTATTCATTGCCTACTCTTTTTTGCCCCCTTCAGGCCCCGCCCCCTAGGTGGTGCCCAGATAGTTTTATCCCATTTCCGCGCCAAACCCCACCCTCTAGGTCCCAGCCCTTCCCTCCGCTCACCCGGGTTCGACCCCGCCCGCACCCGAGGCCCCGCCCCTCACGGTTGCCGCGCCACAGGCGGTCTGCCCATTGTGGCTCCGAGGCGCCGGCTTCTGCCGAGAGCTTCCAGCCCATGTGGTTCCTCCGGGCACTCCAGCGCTCAAGGCGGGCTCACCGCAGCTCGAGCCCCGGGCTCGTCTGCCCTCGGGCTCCCCGGGCCCCGGCCCAGCTGACCGGTGCCCGCAGCTGTCCCCCGAGGTGACGCTCACAGAGCTGTTGCTGTTGTCGCTGTAGAAGTTGGGCGTGTGCTTGTGCTGGGACGCGGCTGAACCCGGGCGGGGGCTTCGCCGCATCCTGACCCGGGGCTGTGGCCTTCCGACGCCAAAGGCACCGTCGTGGCCTCCAAGGCCCTCAGCCCTCCAGCTGGTGCGCGCCGCCCGGACCCCTCAACCCTGCGTGCAGCCGGTGGGCCCCGTGGCCTGCCGCAACCCTCTCCTTTGTAACTGGGCCTGGCTGCTGACTTCATAGAGGAGACCACCGTCTCCGAGGAACGCCCTGGCCGGCGTCACAGAGCCAGTCGTGACGTCCCTGGGAGCCTTGGCAGTCTCCCTTATTCTTTCCCAAGTTAAAGCAAGCAATGACATTACAGCATTTTCCAAAACACCCTGTCTAAAACTACTGCTTAACATGAAAGAGTTTCTGTCCCCCTTCCTGCTTTGTTTTTCCCCTTAGCACTCAGGTGTTTTATTTCGTTCTTCATTACGTGTCACTCCCAGTAGAGCAGTAAGTTTATGAAGGCAGAGATTTTTGTTGTGTTCACTACTGTATCTTTCAGCACCGCGATAGATAGTTTCTATCTAGCATGTAGTGTCGATCAGTCGCTCAGTGGTGTCTGACTCTTTGTGACCCCATGAAATGTAGCATGTGGTAGGTACTCATGTGTCTATGAAGGAACAGATGTTAAGAAGGGGCAAGGGCTCACCCCCATGTGGCACTTCTCAATACAGTCTTTTTAGTCTCTTTTGCTCTAAAAACACTTCAGGCTCCTCCTTCTCTCATCCTAGTCATCAGGCCAGAGAACTCTGACCTCAGGGATCTGTGATCTCTTCTGGACCCATATTCACCAGGGGTCTTTGGGGAATTCAGTACCCCTCAATCACCATATCTTTTTGTTCTTTTATACAATTGATACCTTCAAACTGTGATGCTGAAGACTCCTGACAGTCCCTAGGACAGCAAGGAGATCAAACCAGTCAATCTTAAGGGAAATCAACCCTAAATACTTGTTGGAAAAACTGACGCTGAAGCTGAAGTATTTTGGTCATCTGATTCGAACAGCCGTCTCATTGGAAAAGTCCCTGATGCTGGGAAAGATTGAGGGCAGAAGGAGAAGAGGGCGTCAGAGGATGAGATGGCTGGATGGCATCACCAATGCAATGGACAAGAACTTGGCAAACTTCGGGAGATGGTGAGGGACATGGAGGTCTGGCGTGCTGCAGTCCATGGGGTTGCAAAGAGTCAGACACGACTGGGTGACTAAACAACAACAACAATCTCCATACAGACACTCAGACCATCTGAGTCACCTAGAACAGAAAGGAATCACACTTAGTCACAGTCAAGAGACCAGATGTTCCCAAATTCCTGCTGTGCAGCAGAATAGTACCAGAGTGGCTTCTGAAAATTTAGGTCCCAGCCACACCTTAAGATACTACGTTAGCATTTCTAGAGTGGGAGCAAGAATGTGCATTTTTAACAAGCACGTATGATCCTGACCACACTTTGAAAAGCAGTGCAGTTCATCCCGTGCATATTACACAGTGGGCAACCAGGCCCAGAGAGGAGAAAGGATTTTCTGGAAACCACACAATAAGTGACAGCAGTTGGAATTCCAAAACCTTGCCCTGGAGTTTAGTATTCTTTCCACCACATCCTATTTTTGTTGGAATGTTAGGACGTGGATGTAGGAGTTCTTAAAGGGTCGAGGCCCAGGGAACCTGCCACGGTGTGTTTCAACCCAAAGAGGAGCCACCTGTGTTAGCTTCCAGAGGCATCAATAACTCACTTGAGGGACTTCCATGGTGGCCCAGTGGTTAAGAATCCACCTTCCAATGCAGGGGAGATGGGTTCAATCCCTGGTTAGGGAACTAAGATCCCACATGCTGTGGGGCAACTAAACCTACACTCTGCAACTACAGAGCCCGCTCACCCCAACTAGAGAGAAGCCCACAAACTGCAGTGAAAGATCTGGTGTGCTGCAACTAAGACCCCATCCAGCCAAAAAATAATAATAAAATAAATTTAAAAAAAGAAAAAAAAAAAACAAAGCAAAAATACCTTGCTTGACTAGATGCCACAGAGCTCAAGGGAGGGAGGGAAGACAAGACCAAAGCAGTGACACCTAATAATTCTGGACCCCTTTCCACCCTCCTTTGGGTCCCAGTGTCTCTATCTGTCAAATGGGGAGATGAAGCCCTCAATGTCTGAGAGCTTTGAGGTGTAACCTTGTTTAAGAATAGACTCACCCATGCCTCTTGTCTGGTATTGTATAGGCCCAAAAACTCATTTGAGCATGTTACACCTGGGGAATAGGCAGAATGAGACTCTCTCTCAGTACAGTTATCCCTTGCTTTTTACAAAAGACCTATTTTAGTACTGGTTTTTGCTGACCAAAAGAAACCCGAAGATTTTCACTCTCACAAAAAAGGCAAAAAGCAAAGATAGCATTCCCAGTGAGCTGTTACAAAGGCATCTTGCACCCAGAGCTGCAAGACTGGCACCGCAAGCTCCTTCCCCAAGAACTACAAACTCAGCATAAAGCCTCCATAGCCTTGAACTGTCTGTGAGCGTCTGTGCTTCATTCAGATTTATTTTAAACATCCAATAGCAAGATGTATCGTAGGGCGACTGCTTTTCACTTTCTGCCACTTTGCCTTAGGACAGCAGGGGAAATCTGTGCTGAGATGGAGCAGCCGAAGCACAGGAAGTGACCACCTCTGGTTCAAGGAACCAGCAAGACCCAGCTCCTCTGACTGCCTCCTCTTATCTGCTGCTGCCGCCTGATACATTCCTTGTACTCTGGCCATACTGAACAAATCATAGGTCCTGGAACATGCCCGGCATTCCTTCCCACTTCCTACATGCCCTTCTCTGCTGAACTGCTGTCCTCAAAGCCCAATTTAAGCAGTCGCTCCTCAAGGAAGCCCCTTTGGCCTCCCTCCCCTGAGTAGTGTAGCCCTGACCCTCTCCCGCTCTGATGGGGATCTAGGCTTTGTTTGGTGTTGGAGTCCGTGAAGCGATTTGGAAGAAATGCCTGAATCACCTCTGTGGTGGCACCTCCTCCCCGCCTCCGCCAAGAGTGACACAGCATGTGTTCTGTATACAGGCAGTGTCACCGATGGCCCTGAGATGCACTCAACACAGAGTTACCGTCACTCATGGGTTCAGACTGTGAGACACAGTCATTCCTTCATTCATTCAAAGTACTTCACATCTGTTTCAGGATTAATAACCTAACCTAGGAGGACTATGTCCAGAAAAATGCACACATGCTCAAAATTTTAGACAATTTCAAGTGTTTGCACACTCCCTGGAGACCATCTATGGTCCCACCAGTAAACCCAAAGATATTGGTTAAGAAATGTTCTGGGACTTCCCTGGCGGTCCAGTGGTTAATCTGCCTTGCAATGCAGGGGACATGTGCTCTATCCCTGGTTGGGGAAGATCCCACATGCTGTGGAGCAACTAAGCCCATGTGCCACAACTACTTTGCTGCGTACAGCAGCAAAGACCCATGACAGCCAAAAAATAAAAATAAATAGCTAAATAAATCTTAAAAAAAAGAAGAAGCGTTTTGAATACCTGCTATATGCAAGCTAGGGACACACGTTCAGTCATTAATTCAAAAAATATGTTGAGTGCCTACATGCTAATGTTGGGGGCTAGGGGATTTACTTTTCTTTTTTTTTTAATGTTTTAATTTGTTTGACTGAGAGGTGAACAGGGAACAACATGAGGCCCCATGTCCTTGAGTCCTCACAGGCTAGCAGAGGCCAGACTGGGTCCAGCCCTCTCCCCTTGCCTCCATCCCCACCTGGTCGCATCTGCCCCTGCCAATAAGGATGCAGGACAGAGGCTGAAGCTGGGGAAGGCAAAGAGGCCTAAATTGACCACAGGGACCTTACTTACCCCTATCTTTCTGTTCTTTCACTCCCTCCCTACTGACCCCCAGGCCTGCTGATTTTGTGTTTGACTAAAGGGCAGGGATTGCTGAACCTGCTGGGTGAGTCCAGTGAGTCAAAGGCGATTCAGGTGGGCAGGAGGGCAGGCGGGGAGAGGCATTGCCCTGGGACAATGGCTCTGACTGTGTGTGTGCGCGGCGACTAACAGGGCTGCCAGGCACCCACGACCGACAAGTCAGGCTCAGCTTTCGAGGTGAGGTCTGCAGGGATGCTCTGAGAATTTTTAGATACGGGAAGCTCTGGCCCCTCCTATCCGCAGGTCCCCCACTTCATCTCTGGGCATCTCTACAGTTTGTCTCCTTTGTCCTTGAGCCCAATGTCTCCATCTCTCTGCCTCCCTCCCTCCGTATCTTCTATGGGTCTTTGAGGGTGAGTCCAGGGAGTTTGGACTCTGGGCCAAGAGTGGATGGAGAGATGATTTGTGTGTGTGTAGGGGGAGGAGGTGATAAATGACTAGATTCAATTCTGAGTAGGTTTTACCCAGAAAACGAGGAGAATTCACTGTGGTCGAGAAGCAGATATAGGTGAGGTGAGTGGGGTTGGGTTCTGGATGGGGAAAAGCTGGTCTGTACCCCATCTGAGTCCATCCTTGGGCTGGGAGGCTTATTCCTGAATTTGGAGAGGTGGTACAGTTTCAGGAGATGGGGTTGTCTAATGCTCTGGAGGTTAGACTCAGCATGGGACAAGTCAGGATCAAGACTGGGGAGATTAGTTCTTGATTGATAGTTAGCCCCAGATCAGCCCTAATTGGGGAGGACTGGTTCCTGGTTTAGGAGATCAGCCGTGGAGTTAGCTCTCAATTTGTTGGCTCCTATTTCAGGTTTGGGAATAGGCTATGGATTGGGGGTCAGTGTCAGCCCAGCATTGGGTGTTACAAGGTTCTTCCTATTCCCAGCTCTTCCGTTGGCCACACTATGGGGCTCCTCTGGCTGGGGAGTGTCTGTCTGTTCAGATGGTCAGTTGTAGCTGTGTGTTCAGCCCCAGGTGAGTAGGCCTGGGGAACCAAGGATGCAAACGGGGTAGAGGGGGCCTTGGGGCCATTCTCCTGGGTCATTCTTTTATTTCGTGCCGCACCCCCAGGTCTCTGGGGACACTTGTGATCTCCCTGCAGCAGCTACAGACTGCCGGGCATTTGGTGCTGCGGGAGGCCTTAGTGGACAAGAATCTGCGTGTGTCTCCAGTGAGTTCTGCCAGCCCCCCAGAGCCTGAGGGTCCCTCTAGAAGTGGGTTCCATTTCTCAGAGAGGAAAATTCAGACTGAGACAGGAGTGGTAACACGGCCCCCGAGTCAGGGTGTCTTGGATTACAGCTCTGGGGGCCAAGAATCAGGTTCAGCTCTGAGGGCCAGGGGTGTGGCAAGGGGAGAAGATAAGAAGTTCTCGCCCCATGACCCTGCACCAGGCGCAGTCCTTGTAGGGAGGCAAAGATGAGCCTGGATGGATTTTTCTGGTGTTTCATGGGGAGTCAGCGTAGCCTCATAGAAGTGAACTTGGGTTCAAATCTCAAGTCCTCCACTTCCCATCTGAGACCTTAGCCAAGTTATTCAGCTTCTCTAGGCAGTTTCCTCACTTACCTTATGTGGAGTCCTACAAAATGTCAAGCTTTGCACTCAGCCTGCCGTCATTTGTTATGCTCCGATTACAAGCAAGTGCAGTTCTAAGCAATGAGGATTGAGTGGTGAGCAAAGCCAGATAAGGACTTGCCCTCTTAGAACTCCATATCTACAGAGAGAGGCAAACATTAAACAAATATTCAGGGACTTCTCTGGTAGTCCCATGGCTAAGATTCCATGCTCCCAATGCAGGCGGCTGGAGTTTGATCCCTGGTCAGGGAACAAGATCCCACAAGCTGTAACGAAATGTTCAGATGCTGCAACTAAAGATCCTGTGAGCTGCAATGAAGACCTGGCACAGTAAAAAAAAAAAAAAAAAAGAGTTAAAAAAGAATATTCACAAAAATGAATGTAAAAATGCCTGTGAAGGATGTTATAAAATAGCAGATAGGGGGCTGGAAGAATGTATAACGGAGAGACGTGACCTATATAGGGTTCAGAAAAGGCTCCCTGAGGAAGTAGTGTTTGAGCTTAGAATTGAAAGATATGATAGGAGTTAAATACATGGGAGGAGAGACTGTTCCAGGCGGAAGAACCAGCATATTCAAAAGCCCAGCACCCTGAGATAGCGTAACTGGGGTGCAGGGCAAAGCAGATCCCCTAACAGATGCGGCTGGAAAGTTTGGCAGGGCCCAGACCATGCAGAGCTGTGAAGGCACGTTAGTGTATTTCCAAGAGCAATGAGATTATTTTGGAGTTGTGTTGGGCCCCTTCAAGAAGTTACTTGCGCTTGGTAAGTTCTTAATAGCTTATGAGTAGTCACTATTATTTGGGGCTTCCCTGGTGACTCAGATGCTAAAGAATCTGCCTGCAGTGTGGGAGACCTGGGTTTTGCCCCTAGGTCAGGAAGATCCTGGGAGAAGAGAATGGCTACCCACTCCAATATTCTTGCCTGGGAAATCCCATGGACAGAGGAGCGTGGCAAGCTACAGTCCATAAGTCCATGGGGTCACAAAGAGTCAGACACAACTGAGTGACTAACACTTTCACACTTTCACCCACTACTAGTAATGATCAGAGAGGAACCAAAGTCACCACAGATGAGGCCAGGAGGGTCTCTGTTTATAGATAGAGAAAAAGGCACTGTCTTTGGGGTTTTCCTAGCCTCAGGGTAGCCTCAGTAGCCTGAGGCCCACTGTGGATCTGGTTTTAGGTCCAGGTAGAACTTGACCTGAAGTACCAGCCTCCAGAGGTTGCAACTGGAGTCTGGGCACAAGAGGACTTTGGAGCACCCATTCGGGACAGGTAAACCTCCCACCCACCTAAGCAAGACCCAGGCAGGCCTCAGTAAAGGACAATGGTAACCAGTTGCCCTGTGGATCTGCTGGATGTGATGACTCTTGGACCCATGCTGCCCAGTTTGTAACTCTGTAGTCAGACCTGGCCCTCTCCTGTCATTCCTCTTTCTCCCAGCTCAGAGCTGATCATCCCCAACGTGGGCTTCCAGGAGCTGCAGTAAGTATGTGGGGATGACCTGGGTTACAGGGTCAGTCTTGGGATTGGGACCCAGTGATATGAGGTCAGTTCCTGGGTCTGGGATCAGTACTGGACCAATTCCAGTGTGAGAAGTCAGTCCTAGAATAAGGGGTCAATTCTGGAATTAGAGGGCTCTCAGGTTCAGAGTCAGAGATGGGTCCTAGAGTCAGGGACATCAGAGATGGGTGTCCAGAGATGGGTGAGAGGTCCCAGACACGTTCCTGGAGGGCCTTTCCTGTCAGACCTGGGGAGGCCCAGCTGGAGCGGCGGGCAGTGGCACTGGGCCGAAGGCTAGCTCGAGGAGCAGGTCAGCAGGACGATGAGGACGATGAGCTGGCGCTGGAGCTGGATGATGAGCCTGATGTGGAGCTTTCTGGCGTCGTGTTCAGCCCACTCTAAAGGTAACTTGTAGCCCTGCACACCTGCTCCCATAGCCTACCAGTGTGTCTGTCAACCTCACCTGCTCATACCTGCAGGCCCATGCCTGTCCACCCTCACAAACACAAGGTTCCAAGGGTATGGGTGGGGAGTGGATATCCTGGGGTCAAGGGTCATTCACTCTTCGGCATAGACACTGCCACATTCAGACAGTTACACTGACTCACACATGGCTTCTGGAACCCATGAAGGTGATGCCAGCTTGATGAGGGCAAGGAGTTTAACCTCTTTTGTTCTCTGCAGTGTTCCAGTGCCTAGAACAGAGTTGGTTCTAGGCGCCTGCATATAGCAGGCGCACCATCAGTCTTTGTTGAATGAACAAACGGTTTTAGGGCTCCAGAAATGAGTCGAATTCTGAGTGTAGAGTTGAGATGGCGGCCAGACAAGACTGGAAGGACTTAGAAACCAAAGTTTAGGGGGAGAAATCTCAGCACCAGCACCAAGCAAGAGTGTGTGTACAGAGGGGGAGGAAGTGAAGTGAGAGCTGACCCTAACCCCTCTCTGCAGCCGAGCTCGGGGCCTGGCCCGCGGGGATCCTTTCCAGGTGTCCAGGGCCCAGGACTTCCAGGTACGGCTCTCCCTCCAGGCCCAAACCCTTGGGGAGTACCATCAGCTCTCCACACACGTTCTTCCCTCAAACCATGGCAGGTTGGCTTCCTTTCCTCTTCCTTCCTCACCCTTCAGGTCGGGGTCACGGTGCTGGAGGCCCAGAAGCTGGTGGGAGTCAACATTAACCCTTATGTGGCCGTGCGCGTTGGAGAGCAACGCCGAAAGACCGCCACGCAGCGCGGCACCAATTGCCCCTTCTACAATGAGGTGGGCGCAACCAGGGAAGGAGGAGCCTGAGAGAGTGGGCGGGACCCAGGGGAAGAACTGTGAGCCGAGGGGACGTGGCCTGGGGCTGGGGAAATGAGCCTATTGGCTGGCCTGGGGCCAAGCGCTTGGTGCTGGAAAGGGTTCAAAGGGGTATGGTCACCGAATTGGGGTGGAGTGGGGAAGGGGGAAAGAGGGCGTTCTCTTTACAAGGGCTAGGGGCCAGAGGGTGTGAACCCTTCACGTATAACCTGCTGTCAATTCTCTTGCTTCCCCACTTTAACCCAGTACTTCTTGTTTGAATTTCACGAGACCCGGCTTCACCTCCAGAACTTGCTCCTGGAGATCACGGTGAGAGGGTTAGGGGTGAGAGGTTGCCGTCAGAAAAGGAGAGATGCCGAAGATCCAGTCTAAAGCCACCTTTCCCCAGGCTTTTCATTCGCAGACCCTTCCCTTTATGGCCACTCGGATCGGCACCTTCAGGATGGACCTGGGCATGATCTTCGAACAGCCAGGTACTGAACACCCCCTGCCCCTGCCCCTGTCATTGAGACTCCTCTGCGTGGACAAAGGAAGCAGACCCGCTGGCCACCGAGCCCAGAGTACTAACTTGTAAGACAGCTATCTCTTTCGACGTCTGACTGGCATGTACTCCTGCTCCTCCCTCCTGAGCCAGACTTGAACCCCGGCTATTGTCCAGCATTCTAATCCCAGTCTCCACAACCACCCTGCGCATCCCGCCGGGCCCCCTGACCCCTGGGCCCGCTCCTCTGTCCCCAGATGGCCACTTCTATCAGAAATGGGCCCCACTGCACGACCCCCGGGACACCCGCGCCGGGACCAAAGGCTTCGTCAAGGTCACTTTGTCCGTGAGGGCGCGCGGGGACCTGCCCCCTCCACTGCCACCCCCGGACCCTGGCCACAGTTCGAACATCGAGAAGTGAGCTGGGGTGGAGAGTGGGGAGGGAGAAGAGTAGGACCGGGCGAGGCTTCCTGGATGCGGAAAAGGCAAGGGGCCGAGCCTAGGGCTTCTGGGCCCCTCAGCGCCCGGCTCCCCTAGGAACCTGTTGCTGCCGCGTTGGGTGCCAGCGGAGAGGCCGTGGGCGCGCCTGCGAGTGCGCGTGTACCGCGCGGAGGGGCTTCCGGCGCTGCGCCCCGGGCTGCTGGGCAGCCTGGCCCATGCCCTGCTGGACCAGCGCGTCCCCGTGGACCCCTACGTGCGGGTGTCTTTCCTGGGGCAGCAGGTAAGTCCCTCTCGTCCCCATTCAGCGGAGGCCCAGGCCGGGATCCGCACAGACCGCTCGCCGCCTGTCTTCACCGCATGCTCAGGGCGAGACTTCGGTACGCAGTGAGACCACTGCGCCCAAGTGGAACAAGCAGCTGAGCTTCGTGGAGCTCTTCCCGCCGCTAACGCGCGGCCTTCGTCTGCAGCTACGGGACGACGCGCCCCTCGTCGATGCGGCCCTGGCCACGCACGTGCTGGACCTGACACAGATCTCGCATTCCGGCCGCGCAGGTAAGTGCATCCTGCCGACGCGTGCCGCGCCTCCTCCCTGGCCCTGTGTGCCCAGGGTCCCGCCCCCGACGGCAAACCCCATCCTCCCGACCCAACTCCGCTTAGAAAGTCTGGTCTATGCCAAGTGACTATATCGCTCCAAGCCGACCCCTCCCTTCACAGTCCCACTTGTTGCCCGCAGACTACAGACCCTACACTTGGTTTGGTTCTGTTGACAAGAATCCTAATTACAGCTGAATATCCAGTAATCCCTGCAGCCCAGTTCTTCTTACAGATTGACCTGCAGGAAAACAAGCCCTGACCACATTAACCGTTTACTCCGGACCCTTACCGGGTCACCCGTAGCTCCACCCCAATGCTGACTCCACCTCCAGGTCTTTGGCTCCGCCCCCAGGGCATCTTTCCTGTCGAACTGCTCCCAGGGCACTTCCCTGGTGGTCCAGTGGTTGGGAATCCTCCTGCCCATGCAGGGGACACGGGTTCAGTCCCTGGTCCGGGAAGATTCCGCATACCCGGGGCAACTAAGCCGGTGCACCACAACTACTGAAGCCCACGCCCTAGAGCCTGTGCTCTGAAGAGAAGCTACGCTAATGAGAAGCCAGAGCACCGCAATTAGAGAAAGGCTGTAGGCAGCAACAAAGATCCAGTGCAGCCAAAAGCAAACGACTAAATAATAGTTGTTTTTAAAAAATAGTTCTCCCAGGTCTTGGTCCTTAGCTCTTGGGCCCTAACTGTTCGAAGGCTTTCCTTCCAGAGGTCCAGAGGTTCAATCTGACACCCCTCTTCCTTAGCATAGACTAGTACCCACCTGCTCCACACTTCCCTCCAAAACACTGTTTTTGTCCCCTTCATTTCCCCACAGCGGGGTTTAACCCCACCTTCGGCCCGGCCTGGGTACCTCTCTATGGCTCACCCCCCAGTACGGGTCTCCGGGATGGTCTTCAGAATCTCAATGAAGGCGTTGGCCAAGGCATTTGTTTCCGAGGCCGACTGCTGGTGGCCGTGTCCATGGAAGTGTTGGAAGGGAGAGCTGAACCCTAGCCTCCCCAGGCCCCACAGGTGTCCAGGTTGTCTCGGCTCACAGGAAAGAAGAAGAAGAAAGCCAGGCGTGGCCAGATTCCTGCAGGGATACAGCCGCACCCGGATGCCAGCTCCAGTGTTGATGCACCTGAGATTCCTAGTGCCATGGAGGTGGAAGTGGAGGAATTGCTGCCGCTGCCAGAGGTGGGGCTGAAGTTTAGTAAGGGGGCCGGGTACACATTCTCAGTTCTGGAGTGTGTACCCGGCTCCCAGGCTTTAAACACTGGGGCAGGGGGGTGTCTCAACTTGGTGACCTGGGTGAAGACTGCACTGTGTGTACACATGTGCCCCTATGTATATTACACACAGGGAAAGAGGAGGGTGATGACTCAGAGATGAACCAGAGAGAACCAAGTCCCAGGTCCGAAGAACTGGGACAACAAGGGGCAGAGGGAGGCAGGATGCCAGCAGCGAATCTTCTAGGCCTTCATTGCATGTCCTTCTGTGGGCATTGTGACCAAGCATAGTCCAGGCTGCAAACTGGGAGGGTGGGGGCTGACTCCATCCTGACCCGCCTTTTCCAGAATGCCCTGGCGCCCTGTGAAGATTTCCTGCTCTTCACTGTGCTCTTCGAGGCCACCATGATCGACCCGGCCATGGCTGCCCAGCCCATCAGCTTTGAGATCTCCATCGGTGTGAGACCTAACCAAAGCCCTAAGGGCAGTGGGTTTGAGGGTAGTCACTCTTGTTCCAGACTTAGGCCACTGGAAGGAACAGTTGACCTTCAGTAAGGGGTGGGCTCTGACTTAACTACTGAGACAAAGATTGAGGGAGGGAACCCTCAGGCTGGTGCCCACTGACCCTTGTGGCTCCCGGCAGGTGATGCAGGTGGCAGAAAGGAGCAGTTGAGCCAAGGATCCAGGGTGGGGGAGGAAGCAGAGGACACAGAAGGGGAGAAACAGCTCCTGCTGGAGTCAGACATGGGAGTCGGGCCAGTGGAGGAGGAGGAGGAGCTGGGAACCCCAGCTCAGCGGCCTGAGCCCATGGATGGCAGTGGGTAAGTGCTCCCAGTGGCTGGAAGGAAGGCGTTGGGGGATTCCCAGCGGCCCAGGACTGCCCGTTACAGACTCTGCTCCTCTGCATGTGCCCAGGCCTTACTTCTGCTTGCCCCTACGTCACCACAAGCCTTGTGTGTGCGTGTGGAGCCGCTGGGAGAATCACTTGTGGCGCCTGCAGAGCAGTAACTGTGTGCGGAGAGTGGCCGAGAGGCTGGTGAGAGCAAGGCGGGTGCTCACAGGGCAAGGCCAGGATAGAGGGGGCATTCCGGACACCCTGACCTGTGAAGGGGGGGCAGATGGGTAAAGCAGCAGGGTTACCCAACACCTCATCAGGTGCAAGCTTCCGGGAGAGCTGAGAAGGCCAGAAACTGTGGGAGGGCTGGAATTCAGAACGTTGGACCCAGGAAGAACAAGAGTAGAGCTCCTGGGGCCTGGACTCACAGCCATGGAGCCAGCCCAGGGCTTGAGAAACTGAACCCAGAATTAGTTGGCGTCAAAGAAGGGTGGGGCCAAGAGGAAGTCATGAGTGGGCGGGGCCTTGGGATGAGGGTGTGGTCTAAAGGAGGTGGAGGCTGACCCTCTCCCTTTGGCACAGGACCAGGGGTTGCAGGAGGTTGAGACTCTGCAGCGCCGGCCAGGACCTGGGGCCTGCACACGGCTGAAGCAGGCACTGGAAGAGCTGGTGGTAGGCAGCAGGTGAGCAGAGAGCCTCCCCTTCCTTGCTGCAGACTCTAGGGTAAGGGAAACCCATGATAGCTGTCTGGACCCAAGGGCCCTGGATGCTGCAGTCTGATCAGCACTTTATAGGAGAGTGAGGAGATGATTGTGGAGGGAACTTGATGGAAATTATTGGATGTTAGGCCACTCCCCTTCAATAAACTCTTTCCTCCTCTCCTCTAATCTCCACACACCTTCCAGTTCCTCAGATGAGGAGCCACTGAAGATTTTGAAAAGAAAAGGGATGTACTCTAACCTATCCCTAAAAAGGATCAGTGGGGGAGGGATGATATGAGAGGAAGCAGAGGTAATAACTGAGGTGATGGTTGAATTGAATCTAGGATGGACACAGAGTGACGGGACTGGATTCAAAGGCAGTGTAGGTCTGTGAAAGTGACATCTCAAGACTCACTAATGAATAGTCTTAGGGGACTTGGGAAATGTGCAGAGAGGAGTTATGAATGACTCCTATGATTTTGACTTGAATAACTATGTAGATGGTGCCATTTACTGAGCTATGGAAAACGAGAGGAGAGAAGTTATGGTGGGAGGGGAGGGAATATCATAAGCTCATTTTAGGACTTGTTAACTCTGTGAAGAGGAACTAAAAAGCCTCTTGATGAAAGTGAAAGTGGAGAGTGAAAAAGTTGGCTTAAAGCTCAACATTCAGAAAACAAAGATCATGGCATCCAGTCCCATCACTTCATGGGAAATAGATGGGAAACAGTGGAAACAGTGTCAGACATTATTTTTGGGGCTCCAAAATCACTGCAGATGGTGACTGCAGTCATGAAATTAAAAGACACTTACTCCTTGGAAGGAAAGTTATGTCCAACCTAG
>NW_011494924.1:2346774-2358503 GCF_000754665.1 Bison bison bison | reverse complement strand
GTGACAGACATTGTTTTTTGGGGCTCCAAAATCACTGCAGATGGTGACTGCAGTCATGAAATTAAAAGCACTTACTCCTTGGAAGGAAAGTTATGTCCAACCTAGATAGCATATTCAAAAGCAGAGACATCACTTTGCCAACAAAGGCCCATCTAGTCAAGGCTATGGTTTTTCCTGTGGTCATGTATGGATGTGAGAGTTGGACTGTGAAGAAGGCTGAGCACCAAAGAATTGATGCTTTTGAAGTGTGGTGTTGGAGAAGACTCTTGAGAGTCCCTTGGACTGCAAGGAGATCCAACCAGTCCATTCTAAAGGAGATCAGCCCTGGGTGTTCTTTGGAAGGAATGATGCTGAAGCTGAAACTCCAGTACTTTGGCCACCTCATGGGAAGAGTTGACTCATTGGAAAAGACTCTGATGCTGGGAGGGATTGGGGGCAGGAGGAGAAGGGGACGACAGAGGATGAGATGGCTGGATGGCATCACCGACTCAATGGACATGAGTTTGAGTGAACTCCGGGAGTTGGTGATGGACAGGGAGGCCTGGCGTTCCGCAATTCATGGGGTCGCAAAGAGTCAGACACGACTGAGCGACTGAACTGAACTGAGCTCTAGGGAGAGTTCAAAGCTTAAAATGTAAAATTGGGAGGTGTTAATACAGAGATGGGACTGGATAAGATCATCTAGAGAGCAAAAAAAGGGAAAAAGAAAATTCCAGGGACCTGGCAAGCTCCAGCGTTTAGAGGGAGGGAGGAAGAGGAGAACTCAGCTAAACTTGGTTATTGGTGGTTACTTTTCTTTCTTTATCTCAATCAACCTTTCAGTTCAGTGAAACACTGAGGTGAACACAGTTGACCCCACCCTCCTTCTTGAAAGACTCTCCTGTTGATTTCCATGTCCCTGGTTTTCCTTGGGCTTCCCTGGCCATTCTTTCTCATCTCTTTTGCTGGTTCCCTATCTTCTTGACCTCTGAATGTTACAAATTTCATATACTGTGTCCCTGGGCTTCACTGTAAGGCTCTCTTCTCTGTCTATGTTCTCTATGTCTCCAAAAGAGCAACCATATTTAATCCAGTTTAATTACTTGCTTGATTTTTTTATATGATGCAATGAAACTATTTCCATTTTCACTTCACTGATTTATTTTTTTGAAAGTTTTAATTGCTTAGTCGTGTCTGATTCTTTGTGACTCCATGGAACTGTAGCCTGCCAGGCTCCTCTGTCCATGGAATTCTCCAGGCAAGAATACTGGAGAGGGTTACCATTTCCTCCTGCACTGCAGGAGGATTCTTTACCATCTGAGCCACAAAGGAAGTCCTAGTTATCTTATTACTAAAATTATTCTTTGGCAGGGAAATTTCAATGAAAGATTTACTCATATAATATTTCACTTTTTATAGCTTTATCCAGTGTGGTTTTGTGTGTGTGTATGCTGCTGTTATTTCTATCACATCTAACTTTCCTGAATCCAATTTTGTGGATCTAAATCTTATTAAGAAGATATTTTTCTCTTGTCAATTTTTAATCAATAGCAATGTTAATAAGTGAAGTTTTAAAAATTATACAGTTCAGTTCAGTTCATTTCAGTCGCTCAGTCTTGTCCAAATCTTTGAGACCCCATAAACTGCAGCACGCCAGGCCTCCCTGTCCATCACCAACTCCCGGAGTCCACCCAAAGCCATGTCCATTGAGTCGGTGATGACATCCAACCATCTCATCCTCTGTCGTCCCCTTCTTCTCCTGCCCTCAATCTTTCCCGGCATCGGGGTCTTTTCAAATGAGTCAGCTCTCTGAATCAGGTGACCAAAGTATTGGAGTTTCAGCTTCAACATCAGTCCTTCCAATGAACACCCAGGACTGATCTCCTTTAGGATGGACTGGTTGGATCTCCTTCCTGTCCAAGGGACTCAAGAGTCTTCTCCAACACCGCAGTTCAAAAGCATCAAATCTTCAGTGCTCAGCTTTCTTTATAGTCCAACTTTCACATCCGTACATGACCACTGGAAAAACCATAGCCTTGACTAGACGGACCTTTGTTGACAAAATAATGTCTCTGCTTTTTAATATGCTGTCTAGGTTGGTCATAACTTTCCTTCCAAAGAGTAAGCACTTTTAATTTCATGGCTGCAATCACCATCTGCAGTGATTTTGGAGCCCCCCAAAATAAAGTCAGCCAGTGTTTCCACTGTTTTCCCATCTATTTGCCATGAAGTGATGGGACCAGATGCCATCATCTTAGTTTTCTGAATGTTGAGCTTTAAGCCAACTTTTTCACTCTCTTCTTTCACTTTCATCAAGAGGCTCTTTAGTTCTTCTTCACTTACTTCCATAAGGGTGGTGTCATCTGCATATCTGAGGTTATTAATATTTCTCCCGGCAATCTTGATTCCAGCTTGTGCTTCCTCCAGCACAGCATTTCTCATGATGTACTCTGCATATAAGTTAAATAAGTAGGGTGACAATATACAGCCTTGACGTACTCCTTTTCCTATTTGGAACCAATCTGTTGTTCCATGTCCAGTTCTAACTCTTGCTTCCTGAACTGCATACGGGTTTCTCAAGAGGCAGGTGTAGTTTTGACCCTTGTCAGTCAAATTGTGTCTGTCAATAGAAGTCTTGGAGTAAAGAGCATTATAAGTTAAAAAGATAAGCTCTGGGAGCAGTATTAGGTGAAAAATCCTTGGAGTCACTTATTTTATATATATATATATATATTTAAATTTCCACAATAAAAAGTTAAGAAATCATTGAGGAGGGGTCAAAAAGGGGCCCAAATTCCATGGATTAAAATCATTTTACTTAACCCAACAAGTGTCTTTTGAGCATCTATTAGGTGCCAGGCCCTGAGGATACAGTGGTAATCAAAATGAAGTCCCTGCCATAGCTAACATTCTATTTAGAGAGACAGAAAAAGCAGAGATGAAGATGGAGAAAGTGGGAGGGGTTGTTGAGATGGGATGACCAGGGAAGGTCTGTGAAGAGGTATTTGAGCAAAGCCTTAACAAAGAAGGGGAGAATGAGCTATGGAAAGGTCTAGGGCCAAACATTCGAGCATAGGGAGCAGCTGATAAGAGGCCGTGAGGTCACAGGCTTGGGGTATTCAAGGAGGAGCAAAAAGGCAGTGTGACTGTAGGGCTGAGCTTGAGGGGAGAGTAATATTTGATGAAGACAGGGAACTAAAGAGAAATAGAGCATGTAGGGCCTTTTAGGCCATTTAAAAAATATTTTTATGTGTTTATTTTGCTTCACCAGGTCTTAGTAGGCCTGTGGGATCTTCTGTCCTCATTTGGCTTATGGGGTCTTTAGTTGTGGCATGGGAACTCCTAGCTGCAGCAGGTGGGATCGAGTTCCCTGACCAGGGATTGAACCCGGGGCCTCTGCATCGGAAGCACCAAGTCTCAGTCACTGGACCACCAGGGAAATCTCCCCATTAAGACCATTTTAAGTATTTTGTTTTTAACTCTGAGATGAGAAACTTCTGGGGAGGAGTGAAATGGTCTGAAAAGCATTGAATAACTCATTTTGGATGCTGTATTGAGAACATTCTGTAGGCCAGAGGGTAAGAGTGGAAGAAGTGAGAACAGCTAGGTGGCTATTGCAATAATCTTGGTGAGAAGTGATGGTGGCTTAGACCTGGGTGGGCCTGGAAAAGGAGGAAAGTGGTCAGATTCTGAATGCATTTTGAAAATAGAGCCTAAGTGATATGCTAAGTGATATGACATGTTCATTAGATCTCAGAGTCAGACACGACAGCAACTGAACAGGAAGTGATATGCTGATGGGTTGATGTGGAATGTGAGCGAGAGAAAGAGCAGTGAAGGAGACTTGGAAGTTTTGAAGTGAAGCAGGGTTTGCTTTTAGACGGATAGGGCGGGGTAGTCATTGGAACTCATGCCCTTGGTTTGGGCATGCATTGTCGGAACTATCTTTAGTCCATGTTGGAACTGTCAAGTACAGCCCACGTGAGCCTTTAATATGCACTTGAATCCTCCGAGTATAAACATGCAGATTTCTGACAGAGAAGGTCAGGGTGGGGCTGAGATTCTGTGTTCTAACTAAGTCATACCAGTCCTGTTGGGCCTGGGCTACACTGAGTAGCCAGGGCAGTAAATAGTTAATTTCTAGTACATTCTAGGGCTCCAGAGTGATGCTGGCCTTGATGAGTTGGGAAATGGTCCAAATACAGAAGGCATCCTTAACTGAGGAAGGACGCCTGTTATTTTTTACTTTTTAAAAAATTAATTTAATTGGAGGATAATTACTTTACAATCTTGTGGTGGTTTTTGCCATATATCCCCATGAATCAGCCTCGGGTGCATGCATCCCCCCATCCTGAACCCCCCTCCCACCTCCCTCCCCACCCATCCCTCTGGGTTGTCCCAGGGCTGTTATTTTTCTTTTTTAAAGATTATTTTATTGTTTGGCTGTGGTGGATCGTCCTGGCTCTGGTTGCGGCGTGCAGGCTTCTCACTGTTGCGGCTTCTCTTGCTGCAGAGCATGGGTTCTGGGGGCCTCAGTGGTTGCAGCTTGTGGGCTCTAGAGCACTGCTTCAGTAGTAGTTGTGGCGCACGGGCTTAGTTGTTCCATGGCACGTGGTGGGATCTTCCCAGACCAGGGATGGAACCCACGTCCCTAAAATTACAAGGCGGATTCTTAACCGCTGGACCACCAGGGAAGCCCCAAGGATGCCTGTTTGTGAACAAGACTGAGAGGAGCTGTGAGGGAGGCTGGTGTGGGAGGCCTGCTCTGAGGAAGGTGGCCCCTAACGGACGGTGTTCCCACCTGCCACGCCTGCCCCTGCTCACGCAGACAGTTTTGCCACGGTGCTGAGCGCAGGACGATGACCCGGCCCAACGCCCTGGACCGATGCCGAGGGAAACTGCTGGTGTATAGCCTGGTACGATCTGGGGAAGGGGATCAGGGGCACCCAGCAGAGACCCGCCACTCATGTTCTCTTCCTGACTTTTCAGAACCTGTTGGCAAAGCAAGGATTGCGGCTCCTACGGGGCCTGAGGCAGAGAAACGTGCCAGAGAAAGTGGCACTGGCCAAGAAGCTCCTGGTGAAATTGCGCTTCCTGGCCCAGGAGGTAATGCCTTATGCATCCATTTTTCCACCCTGAATACCCTTTCTCCTAAGCCTACCAGGGCCTTTGGGTAGGACTGACCTAATATTAGTCCTGTGGATCCATGCCCGGCCATAGGATCCGTTGCTCTGAATAGAGGACCAAGTTCCATTTGGAGCAGCTAAGGGTACTGTACATTCTGGGACCCAGCAGGGATGCAGGGAACAGTCAGGATCTCTTCGGAAGAAAATTTGAGAGTACACTCCTTGGCATGACTTCCCTGGCCCGAAGCTCTGAACACAACACATGGGAAGGGTAAAGGAAGTTCACATTTTGAGAAAGTTTCCTTTGCTAAGTATCTGCATGTGTTATCCTATGTAATTCAACAACTTTGGGAAGACATACCTCATTTGACAAGCGCAGACACTAAGGCTTAGAGAAGGAAAGTGACGGATCCACCATGTCATGGCTGATTAAGTGGCAGAGTTAGACTTCAAAGCCATTTCTGCTCCACTCTGAAGCTCAGTCATTCCAAAGGCACAGAAAGTTTTGACCACCAGAACCAATATGTCCTTAGGGTCAATGAGTGAGGAGCTGGATATTGGTCTCAGGTTTTGTTTTTTTCAAAAAATCATATTTATGTATTTATTTATGGCTGGGCTGGATCTTTGTTGCTGCATATCAGCTTTCTCTAGTTGCAGTGCATGGGTTTCTCATTGCGGTGGCTTCTCTTGTTATGGAGCATGAAGTGTGGGCTCAGAAGTTACGGCACATGGGTTTAGTTACTCCTTGGCATGTGGGATCTTCCCAACCTAGGGATCGAACCAATATCTCTTGCATTGGCAGGAGGATGCTTAAATATTGGACCACCAGGGAAGTCCTTGGTCTCAGATCTTGAAGGGCATGTTGGAGTTTGGCAAGTATGAAAGAATAAAGAACATGTGCAAAGGGACAGCTGGAAAGCAGAGTGGTGGAAGGAGAGGTGGGGATCACTGCAGAGAAATCAGGTTGGGAGGAGGGAAAACTAAGGAAATCAAGCTAACCCATGCTCCAACATGGTGAACCTTGAAGACTTTATGATAAATGAAAAAAAGCCAATCAGAAAAGGGCAAATACATATGATTCCACTGATATGAGGTACCTAGAATAGTCAAATTCATAGAGAGATAGTAAGATAGTTATTGTCAGGGCTGGGAGGGGAAAATGGGAAGTTAGTGTTTAATGGCTACAGAGTGTCGGTCCTACTGATGAAGAAAGTTGAAGAAGCTTCTGGAGGTGGGCAACAGTGATAGTCTCACGACAATGTGAATGTCCTACCTAGCTGTACACTTAACAGTGGCTGAGATGGGAAATTTTACATTATGTGTGAGTGAAAGTGTGGCAGTGTTAGCTGCTCAGTCGTATCTGACTCTTTGCAACCCCATGACTGTAGCTCACCAGGCTCCTCTGTCCATGGAATTCTCCAGGCAGGAATACTGGAGAGGGTTGCCATTCCCTCCTCCAGGGGATCTGCCCAACTCAGAGATTAAACCTGGGTCTCCTGCACTGCAGGAAGATTCTTTTCTGCCTGAGCCACCAGGGAAGCCCATGTTTTGTGTATTTTAACATAATTAAAAAAATAAATAGAGAGACCAGGAAAAAAAAAGTCAGGCCTGTAGGGGCAGGGCATCCAGGGGAGAGATGTCCAAGACATAGGTGGCCAGATGGACCTGCAGTCTGGGGAGAGGTCAGGGCTGGAGATGGACATCTGGCCCGTCTGTCCAGTGGAAGCTGCGGGAGCAGGTGGTCTCAACTCCAAGCTCGCTGCTGTAACCCAGTTCTCTGCCTGCAGCCCCAGCCGCCCCTCCCGAATGTGCTGCTCTGGATGCTCAGTGGGCGGCGCCGTGTGGCCTGGGCCCGGATTCCTGCCCAGGATGTGCTGTTCTCTGTGGTGAAGGAGGAACGGGGCCGGGACTGTGGGAAGATCCAGAGCCTGCTGCTCACAGTGAGGGGTCCTGGGGGGTGAGGGTGCTGGGGATTGGAGTGGGGTGAGGCTCTTAGGGTGGCACAGGCGTTGGGGTGGAGCCACACGGTGCACAGTAGGAGTCCCAAACTCTTTATTTTTTTATTTATAATTGTTGGCTTCACCATGTTGCCTGTGGGATCTTAGTTCCCCGACCGGTGATCCAACTTGTGTCCTTGGCAGTGAAAGTGCTGAGGCCTAACCACTGAACGGCCAGGGAATTCCCTTAAAACTCTTTATTTAATTTTTAAAATTTTTTTAATTAAAATTTTTTAGTCAAAAATTCTAATTAAAATTTTTATTTGATTTTTAAACTTTTAACAAATTAAAATGTTTCCATTAGAAATTTATTATTATTAAAAATAAAGTATATCACATGTTGTGCCATTGGCAAAAAAACTTAAAAAAGTATACCAAACTCTTAATTATCTAAAATGCCAAAAGGAAATTGTGCCTTTACCCAGGTGAGCTTTGATGTGAGATAAACAGCAGATCTTGTCATCTCTGAGCATGAACTTGCCCTGGCTCTGAGCATGAACTTGCCCAGACTAGGCTCTGACAGATGGGCTGGGTTATGAAAATGGGACTGGTTGCTGATAAGTCCAGCTGATATGGGGTAGAGTATTTCTAAATGAGGCGTCCTTGGGACAGACACCAGCAGGGGTCCCTGGTGGTGAGTTGTGACCTCTGGGTAAGGGACAGGGAATCTCATGTGCTGGGAATGAGGGGACACAGGGCTGAGTGTGGGGTAGCAGAGTGCAGAACTCAGAGCATGGTTTGGGGTCTGAGGTTTGGGGCATAGGTGGGGCAGTGTTGGCGCAGGGGGGACAGGGAATGGAAGTTAAGGATAATGGAGTCTCAGGTGGAGGGCATGAAGAGGGTCAGGTACAGGGAGTGCTGTTTGTTTTTTTGTTTGGTTTTTATTGTGGCCATGCTGCCAGGCAAGTAGGATCTTAGGTTCCTGACCAGGGATCGAACCCATGTCCCCTCCATGGGAGTGCTGTTTGGATTAGGGATCTGGTGATACAGAGAGCAGAGCCCTGCCTTGGAGGAGCAAGATGATTGGTCTCGCAGGGGTAGTAAGAGGTGGGGCCCTAACATGGCTCCTCCCACAACAGGCACCAGGGGCAGCCCCTGGTGAGGTCTGTGTCAAGCTGGAGCTCTTCCTGTGGCTGGGGCTGGGCAAGCAAGCCAAGGCCTGCACTGCAGAGCTCCCCGGGGACCTGCTGCCTGAGCCCTCAGCTGGGCTGCCCCACAGCCTGTACCGGGATGGTGAGTGCAGGCTGTGAGGTGGGCGGGCTGGCTCTCCATCTGCCTCAGGTGTGGGGCTAGATGCTTAGCTGGGGATTCGGAGGGGTCTGAGGTCAGGGACTCCAGTGGTCCCTGAGCTCACACTGCCCCTTCTTTCCCTCCACCCCAGACTTCAGCTACTTCCAGCTCCGGGCCCACTTGTACCAGGCCCGAGGGGTGCTGGCAGCAGATGACAGTGGGCTCTCGGACCCCTTTGCTCGAGTCCTCATCTCTACGCAGTGCCAGACCACGCAGGTGAGGGCTGGGCTGGGAGGTGGGTGGTGGAGGGGCACTGGGAGACAAGGTGGGTGGGAACTGAGTTTCTTCCAAGGCTCCCAGTCTCTCTTCTGCCCTCTATTTTCAGGATGGGATGTTGGATCAGATCGCCCTGATTTAGGGGGTGGTGTAGAACCAGGGGGTCTTAGGGGTGATGGGTTCTCCTGATACTACCTGCTGTTACCTCCCTTCCTGCACGGCCGTCAAGGTCCTGGAGCAGATGCTGAGCCCTCTGTGGAATGAGCTCTTGGTATTTGATCAACTGATCATGGACGGGAGGAGGGAGCACCTGCAGGATGAGCCCCCGCTGGTGATCGTCAATGTCTTTGACCACAATAAGTTCGTGAGTGTGACCTGGGCCCCACCTGGGTTCCCACCCCCAAGGATCCTCCTCTCCTCGTCTCGATGCACCCTCCCAGGGTTCCTGAGCCTCTTCTACTTTTGTCTTCACTGCTCTGCTCCCCGCAGGGCCCCGATGTGTTCCTGGGCAGGGCGCTGGCCGCCCCGAGGGTGAAGTTGATGGAGGACCCTTACCAACATCCTGAACTGCAGTTCTTCCCCCTGAGGAAGGGGCCCTGGGCAGCGGGGGAGCTCATCGCCACCTTTGAGCTCATTGAACTGGACTACAGTAGCGGGCTTGAGGTCAGAGTGCTGGGGTCTAGTTGGGACACCCCGTGGACCACTCCTGCAATTCCTCCAGGTCCTCTCGCTCTGGGAATGTGGGCACATCCCAGGGTTACTCCTCCAACTTCTGTACCCCCAGAGAATGCGGGCTGCAGGTCTGTCCTGGGGCCACCTCACTGCACCTCCAGACTCCAGGGAATACTCGAAGTAGACCTTCCCTCGGTTCACCTTGCCAGGCCTCCAACCCCAGAGGACCCAGGCTATGGGTCGATCCCCTTGCTCAGACACCCATCCTCTCCCTGTACATGGCTGTTCCTGACACAACCCCCTCCTGCCAATCTAGCCTTGCCAGGTTCCTCTGGATTTCTATCTCACCAGCAGTCCTCCATGTCTTTACCCTGAGTCCAGACTTGCCCTCCTCTTGCCCGATTCCTCTCTGAGCTCTGATCTCACCTCCCTGCAGCCCTCAGTGCCCAGCGATGTGGAGCCCCAGGACCTGAGCCTCCTGGCTGAGCCCTTCTCTGGATGCCTGTCCTTGCCACCCCACGTGCACCCGGTGCTCAGGGAATTCCGCGTTGAGGTAGTGAACTCACTACCTGCCTTCCCCCCGTCTGGGTGTCCTTCAGTGAGGTACAGGCCCCTGAATCTTCCCCTTCCCAACTTCAGGTACTGTTCTGGGGTCTCAGGGGCCTTGGCCGCGTGCATCTGTTCGAGGTGGAGCGGCCCCAGGTTGTGCTGGAGGTGGCAGGTCGGCGAGTGAGGTCCTGGCCAGTTACCGTGAGAATCCCAATTTCACCGAGCTCGTCAAGCATCTGACGGTGGTGAGGACATGGGCTGGGGCCAAGAAGTGCTGGGCTGGGAAATGGAATAGGCAGTGAGATGGTGAATTCCTGGCTGGTTATACTAGATTAACCCAGGGGTCACCAGACTTTCTATAAGGGTGTGTGTACTCAATTGCTCAGTTGTGTTTGACTCTTTTGTGACCCCACGGACTGTAGCCTGCCAGGCTCCTCTGTCCATGGAATTTTTCGGGCAAGAATACTGGAGTGGTTTGCCATTTCCTCCTCAAAGGGATCTTCCCAACCCAGGGGTTGAATCTACATTTCCTGTGTCTCCTGCATTGCTGGTGGATTCTTTACCACCGAGCCACCAGGGAAGCTCCTCTATAAACGGCAAGTTAGTGAAGACTTTAGGCTTTGTGGGCTATACAGTCTCAGTTGCAATTACTCAACTCTGCTTTTATACACAGTCTTAAGAAACAAGGAAATGAATGAGTATGACTGTTCCAAGAAAACTTTGCTTATAAAAACTGGCAACAGGCTAGACTTGGTTTATAGGCAATGATTAGCCGATCCCTGGATTAATCCATGAACTGGTGATGCTCTATTGGCTCTATTGATTGAGTGGATTAGCCAAAAGTCATGTGTGAGTCTGAAGGAAACTGAGACACCAGGGAGTTAGAAAGATAAATACATTCTTTGTTTAATTTATAATTACCATACTGTAGTGTGGGCTTGGAGTCAAATTCTGGCAGTGTCACTTAAGTGCTTGTCAAATCACTTGTCTGATTTGAGCTTTAATTTGTCTGCTTGTTTGTTTGAAAAAGGGACAGAAGTGTGTTATGAGGAGCCAATGAAATAAGGGCTCTTTAATATTTATGTATTTATTTTCAGGTGCACTGGGTCTTCGTTGCTGTGAGCAGGCTTTTCTCTCATTGCAGCAAGCAGTGGCTGCTCTCTAGTTGTGGTGACTGGGCTTCTCATTGCCCTGACTTTGCTCACTGTAGAGAACGGGCTCTAGGGCACGTGGGCTTCAGCAGTTGCCGCACACAGGCTCAGATGCCCCACGGCATGTAGAATCTTTCCAGATAAGGGATGGAAAGGAACCCTTGTTCCCTGCATTAGCAGGTGGATTCTTAACCACTGGGTCACCAGATCAGATCAGATCAGTCGCTCAGTCGTGTCTGACTCTTTGCGACCCCATGAATCGCAGCACGCCAGGCCTCCCTGTCCATCACCAACTCCCGGAGTTCACTGAGACTCACGTCCATCGAGTCAGTGATGCCATCCAGCCATCTCATCCTCTGTCGTCCCCTTCTCCTCCTGCCCCCAATCCCTCCCAGCATCAGAGTCTTTTCCAATGAGTCAACTCTTCGCATGAGGTGGCCAAAGTACTGGAGTTTCAGCTTTAGCATCATTCCTTCCAAAGAAATCCCAGGGCTGATCTCCTTCAGAATGGACTGGTTGGATCTCCTTGCAGTCCAAGGGACTCGCAAGAGTCTTCTCCAACACCACACTTCAAAAGCATCAATTCTTTGGCGCTCAGCCTTCTTCAAAGTCCAACTCTCACATCCATACATGACCACAGGAAAAACCATAGCCTTGACTAGACGGACCTTTGTTGGCAAAGTAATGTCTCTGCTTTTTAATATGCTATCTAGCGTGGTCATAACTTTCCTTCCAAGGAGTAAGCGCTG
>NW_011494924.1:2345332-2346110 GCF_000754665.1 Bison bison bison | reverse complement strand
GGAGCACGGGCTTCTCATCCTGGTGGCTCCTCTCGTGGAGCACGGGCTTCTCATCCTGGTGGCTCCTCTCGTGGAGCACGGGCTTCTCATCCTGGTGGCTCCTCTCGTGGAGCACGGGCTTCTCATCCTGGTGGCTCCTCTCGTGGAGCACGGGCTTCTCATCCTGGTGGCTCCTCTCGTGGAGCACGGGCTTCTCATCCTGGTGGCTCCTCTCGTGGAGCACGGGCTTCTCATCCTGGTGGCTCCTCTCGTGGAGCACGGGCTTCTCATCCTGGTGGCTCCTCTCGTGGAGCACGGGCTTCTCATCCTGGTGGCTCCTCTCGTGGAGCACGGGCTTCTCATCCTGGTGGCTCCTCTCGTGGAGCACGGGCTTCTCATCCTGGTGGCTCCTCTTGTGGAGCACGGGCTCTAGGCACATGGACTTCAGTAGTTGCAGCGTGGCGGCTCAGTAGTTGTGACTTGCAGGCTCTAGAGCGCGCAGGCTCAGTGGTTGTGGTGCACGGGCTTAGTTGCTCCACGGCACGTGGGATCTTCCCGGACTAGGGATCAGATCCGTGGCCCCTGCATCGGCAGGGGATTTTTAACCACTAGATCATCAGTGAAGCCCCACACCAGTTTCTAATGGGGCATTTCTGCTATTCCCAGATGGGATTCACCCCATTTCTGTGGATGGGGAAGCCCACGACCAGAGTGAGCCTGAAGTCAAAGGCCTTGTATCCCAGAAAAAAGCACTCACCACTCTCAAGGTAACTGGGTCTTAGGAGAGGGAATTTTGCTC
>NW_011494924.1:2338781-2345232 GCF_000754665.1 Bison bison bison | reverse complement strand
ATTTTCTTGAAGAGATGTCTAGTCTTTCCCATTCTGTTGTTTTCCTCTATTTCTTTGCATTGATCGCTGAAGAAGGCTTTCTTGTCTCTTCTTGCTATTCTTTGGAACTCTGCATTCAGATGTTTATATCTTTCCTTTTCTCCTTGGAATTCCTTAATGTTATTACCGATATGGTTGGATTTACATTTGCCACTTTGCTATTTGTTTTCTATACATTTCATTTATTTTTTGTTCCTCCTTTACTGTCTTCTTTTGTATTAAATAGACATTTGTTAGTATACTACTTTAATTCCTTAGTTGATATTTACTTAGTTGCTCCAGGGATTACAGTATGCATACTGATTTTTCACTGTCTGTTTCAGATTAATACTGATTTAGTTTCAGTAAAATAGAAATACTTTGCTCAATTATAACTCCATTTCTCTCTCTTTTGTGCTGTGATTGTCACATATATGTAAAATAAAACCAACAATACAGTATTATAACTGTGTTCCCCCTCCCCACTCAGGATCCACTGATAGACATAGAATTTCTGGATTAAAGGGTATATATAATTTTTATGGTTCTAAGTCTATATTAGCAAACTGAGTATTTCTCCTTTACATAATAATAACAACAACCTCATGTTTCTGATAGCACTTTGTAGGCTCCAAATTACTTTTGTATCTGTTATGTCATGTGATGCAATAACCTTTCCAATCCAGGACTGTGTCCCCTTTTTAGCTGGGGAGTGGATTGGGAAGGCAGTGACTCACCACAGATGACTCAGTGGGGCTGTGGACTTCGAAAACACATTTAGCTGCCTTGTTTTCTCACCTGTCTCTGCTGCGGCCTTTTCCTCCTCCCCGAGTCTGCGGAGATCCAGGTCCCCTCTCCCACCCCCAGGACTTGCCGGAACAGCCTTACCTGCAGCCCCCTCTCAGTGTCCTGGTGATCGAGCACCGGGCCTTTGGCCGCACAGTGCTTGTGGGGTCCCACGTTGTCCCCCACATGCTGAGATTCACTCTCCGGGGTCAAGAGGATGCCCCTGAGGAGCAAGAAGAGGACGAGACAGGGGACTTGGTCCCCAAGGAACCTCGAGGTAAGGGGCTCTCCCCCTAGGGGCCACCAGACAGAAGTCTTCATCTAATTCCTGGCTGAGATGGCTCCCGGAGACCCTCCAGTGGGACATGGAGTCTGATTTCTACCTGCCTGTCCTTCTCCTGGTGTCGTTTGTCCCCTCTCAGGACAGAGGTCCCTGGACCCCTTCAAGGCCGACAGGACACCCAGACGGCTCCTGAAGGTGATGGAGTGGGGGGAATGTATGAAGAACGGGCTGGCAGGGCTTGGGGTGGTACTGGGCTAGGGGCACTGAGTTCTTGCTCCCCCAGGCTCCTCTGAAGAAGCTGCCTCTGGGAGGCCTCCTGAATCGAGGCCCAGGGCTGGAGGAGGACATCCCAGAGCCTGAAGAGCTTGACTGGTGGTCCAAGTACTGTGCATCACTGCAGGAGCTCCAGGGCCAGGTGGGAGCAGGGGAAGGTTCTGGGGGTGGGAGTGGTGGAGCTGGAGGCAGAGGAGGGTGAATGGTAAGAAGAAGGATCTCATCAAACATGGAGCTCTACAGATTTTCAAAACTGTTACAGCCATCTTTGCTCATCTTTACCACAGTTTGAGAAGTTGGGGACTATTAACTCCATTATCTAGAGCTGTGTTGTCCAACAGAAATATCATGTGAGCCACGTATGCAATTTTAACTTTTGTAGCAGCCACATATTTAAAAAAGTGAAAGGAACCAGTTGAAGTTGATTTTTAATAATATGTTTTATTAACCTAGTATATCTACAATAGCATTTCAAGAAGTAACTATCAAAAACAATTAATAATGAAATAATTTACAGTTTTAATTTAGACTAGTCTTTGACATCCAGTGTGTAGTTTGCACTTGGAGCACAGCTCAGTTTGGACCAGCCACATTTCAAGTGCTCAGCAGTTCCACATGTAACTGATGGTTACATATCAGGACTACATGATAAACTAAGGCTTTGGAAACACGAGGGCACTAAGGCTGTCACCAGTATACCAGCTCCAAGTAAATAAAATATGCCTAGCCACTGTTAACAGAGAAGGCAATGGCACCCCACTCCAGTACTCTTGCCTGGAAAATCCCATGGATGGAGGGCCTGGTGGGCTGTAGTCCATGGGGTCGCTAAGAGTTGGACATGACTGAGCGACTTCAATTTCACTTTGAAAACACAAGTAGGCTTACCCAGCTGGAACTTGAACTAAAGTTTCCCAGCTCCCTATCCTGGGGAAGGGGTAGATGAAGGAGGTGAAAGGAAGGGAAGGATCTCTGACCTGCCCATTGATTTCAGGCCAACTTTGATGAGGATGAAATGGATGACCCTGGGGATTCAGGTAAGAGATGGGCTTTCTCCCTTTTCCTTTTTCTGTCTCCCTCCCTTTCCCAACACCATGCTTTTTTCTTTCTCTCTTTTTAAGATTTATTTATTTATTTTTGGCTGTGCTGGGCCTTCGTTGCTGTGTGCAAGGCTTTCTCTAGTTTCTGGGGGCTCCTCTTTCTCGTGGAGCACGGGCTTCTCATCCTGGTGGCTCCTCTCATGGAGCACGGGCTTCTCATCCTGGTGGCTCCTCTCGTGGAGCACGGGCTTCTCATCCTGGTGGCTCCTCTTGTGGAGCACGGGCTCTAGGCACATGGACTTCAGTAGTTGCAGCGTGGCGGCTCAGTAGTTGTGACTTGCAGGCTCTAGAGCGCGCAGGCTCAGTGGTTGTGGTGCACGGGCTTAGTTGCTCCACGGCACGTGGGATCTTCCCGGACTAGGGATCAGATCTGTGGCCCCTGCATCGGCAGGTGATTTTTAACCACTAGATCACCAGTGAAGCCCCACACCAGTTTCTAATGGGGCATTTCTGCTATTCCCAGATGGGATTCACCCCATTTCTGTGGATGGGGAAGCCCACGACCAGAGTGAGCCTGAAGTCAAAGGCCTTGTATCCCAGAAAAAAGCACTCACCACTCTCAAGGTAACTGGTCTTAGGAGAGGGAATTTTGCTCCCATTCTGAGACATCGGGCTGTCACTGAGGCCCTTGCCTTTCTGCTTTACAACACCTCCCTGGAGGAAGAGTTTAACCACTTTGAAGACTGGCTGAATGTGTTTCCCCTGTACCGTGGGCAGGGGGGTCAGGGTGGAGATGGAGAGGATGAAGAGTCTGGAAAGCTTGTGGGCAAGTTCAAGGTATGTTTGGGGGAGGAATGGGAGACCAGGGAGCACAGACAGGGATGCAGGAGGAAGTCTCTCTTAGCAGTGTTTTTTCTGCTCCCCACTCCCATCCCACCCAGGGCTCCTTCCTCATTTACCCAGAATCAGAGGCAGTGTCCTTCTCTGAGCCCCAGATCTCCCTGGGAATCCCACAGAACCGGCCCATCAAGCTCCTGGTTAGAGTATATGTTGTAAAGGTGAGCATCCGTTGACCCTGCATGCCTCTAAGTCGAACAAAGGTAATGTACACAAAACCTACAGACAGAAGGGATCGGAGTCCAGCTTTTTCACTTTTCAGGTGGGAAATCTTAGGCACAAAGTTAAGAGACTCCCCAAGGTTACACAACTTGCTCATGGCAGAACCTGAATTTACTGCTTAGATCTTCTGACTCCTTATTTGTAGTTCTAGTCTCATATTAAAAGAATGGGGAGAGTAATTCCAGGAAGAGCACAACCCATAAAGCTTCGTGATGGCCTCCCACCAAAGCCTTTGTACAGGTCTTCCCATTGTTGCAGGATTTTTTTTTACTTAAAAAAAAAAAATCAATCATTGAATGAATTAACTACTTTTGGCTGCCCTGGGTCTTCATTGCTATGCGAGGGCTTTCTCTAGTTGCGGTGAACAGGGGCTACTCTTCGTTGCAGCGCACAGGCTTCTCACTGCGGTGGCTTTTCTTGTTACGGAGCACGGGCTTCGGTAGTCACAGCACGTGGGCTTAGGCGCTCCATGGCATGTGGGATCTTCTCGGACCAGGGATTGAACTTGTGTCCCCTGGATTGGCAAGTGGATTCTTAACCACTGGACCGTCAGGGTTTTCACTCAGCAGGGCCCTGAAGTTTCCTTAAAGGCATCTCAGAGAATGAAGGGAGTGAGGGGGTTGCTACACATTTACTCCCAGCACAGAACAGATGCTGTACTTTTATCTAGTTTAAATATAGGGATTCTAAGGTGTAATTTAAAGAAACATTCTGTGGCACTCTTCTGCCATAATCTAAGCATCCTAGTGCATACACTAGATAATGTGAATTACTTGGCTGTTTTTCCTTTAATGTTTCATAGGCAGGGACAATACAGTATGTTCTGTATCTAATTATAATGGCTTATTTTCTGTGAACAGTTTTCTTTTTGTTTTTTGTTGTCTCTAGCCCTGAATACAAGCTGTAAAGAGGAACAGCTTTGCATCACCTATGAACTGTGTAACTTTGGGCACAAAGCTTTGCTTTTTTAAAAAAGCATTTTTATTTTGGTTTTTTTTTGGGCTTAGCTGGGTCTTCATTGCAGCGTGCAGTCTTCTCTAGTCATGGTGCAAGGGTGACATGTAGGATCTAGTTCCCTGACCAGGGATCAAATCTGGACCTCCTACATTGGGAGTGCAGAGTCAGCTCCTGGACCACCAGGGAAGTCCCACTATGCTTTGTTCTGGGACTCAGTATCCTTATCTGTCTACAGGCAGGTAAGATATGCTGTCTTCAGAGCAATTGGAAAATCAAATGAGATGATGCATCAGTAACTTGGTCTAGTTTGTTAGACTACTAGTAGACTAGACATACTAGTTTGGTAATTATCCTTATTTTATAGGTGTTTTGGTACCTGTGGAAAAGTCCAGACTCCCTTGGCCCACTCCCCTCTTCCTTCTGCTCCCACTTCCCGTATCTCAGTCCCAACAGTACATTCATCCTAGACAATAGGAAAGAAGGTCCTTTCCCTTCTATTTATTTATTTATTTATTGTTTTTCAAATTTTGGCTACACTGGGTATTCATTGCAGTGCTTGGGCTTAGTTGCCCCACGGCCTGTGGGTCTTAGTTCCCTGACCAGGGATTGAACCCCACATAGCAAGGTAGATTGTTAACCACTGCAGCACCAGGGAAGTACCTCCCTTCTATTTATATCATAAAACACCTGTTTCCTGAAGTCTCTGGAGACCTTGCAGTCATCTGGACCTTCTGCTTCTAACAGTATTGCAGCATAGATGGTCTGAAATAATTTCCTGACATAATACATCTAGAAATACTAGATAAGCAGTCTTTTATACAAATGCTAAACTCATAAGAAGGGGAATTCTCAATGGCCAAATGAGGAAATGGCAGGAATCCCTGAACAAGCCCTGAAGTCAGATTCTCTTGAGAAGATTTCTCCATATCTGGACCCCAAGCCTTAGGTTCTAATACTGAACATCCTATACAAGGTGGGAGACACAACTAAGAAACTTGCCTAAAGCAGGACCCAGGAAGGGCTCTACTGTCAGCGAAAGGTAGTCAAGAGGAAGCCCACCCACTGGAAAAGGAGCCTGTAAGGTAAATGGTCTGTGTTAGCCTCTGTTCCAACTGGGTGAAACACAAAAAATACTTTTCCTGAGGATTTAGTATTAGAGTTTTGCCCTCACATTGATTTAGGACTTGAATTTTTTTTTTAATGTATTTCTTTACTTGGCTGCATCAGATCTCAGTTTCGGCATTCGGGATCTATGTTGTGTCACGGGGCATCTTCGTGTTGTGATACAGACTCTAGTTGTGGTGCACGGGCTCAGTAGCTGCAGCTCACCGGCTGAGTTGCTCTGCAGCGTGTGGGATCTTAGTTCCCCAATCAGGGATCCAATCCATGTCCCCTATGTTGCAAGGTGAATTCTTAACCACAGGACCACCAAGGAAATCCCTAAGACTTGAGATTTTATTGTCTGCATAATCCAGAAAACTCAAAGCTGAGAAATTGGCTTAAAGTGGTTCCAAATCAGGCTTTACAGACTCCAGAGATTTAGACAACCAAATTTGGGTTCACAATCCCAAATGACAATCTATATAAGAAAACAATCATCAGGAAAAATTGTGAGAAAAAAATAACACAAAGAAGAATTAGATCTCTAAAGGCTTTGGATGTTAGAGTTTTCAAATATTAAAATACAAAACAGCTGTTTAAAATGATTTCACAGGCAGAGAACAAAAGGCTATAGAAATTGACTGGGCAGGACTTCCCTGGTGGACTAGTGGCTAAGACTCTGCTCTTCCAATGCAGAGGACCCGGGTTTGATCTCTGATCAGGGATCTAGATCCCACAGGCTGCAATTAAGACCCAGTGCAGCCTGGTGAACTATGGACAGAGGTTCGTGACATTGTACAAGAGGCAGGGATCAAGACCATCCCCAAGGAAAAGAAATGCAAAAAAGCAAAATGGCTGTCTGAGGAGGTCTTACAAA
>NW_011494924.1:2337488-2338380 GCF_000754665.1 Bison bison bison | reverse complement strand
CTGGTTTTAGAAAAGGTAGAGGAACCAGAGATCAAATTGTCAACATCTGCTGGATCATCAAAAAAGCAAGAGAGTTCCAGAAAAACATCCATTTCTGCTTTATTGACTATGCCAAAGCCTTTGACTGTGTGGATCACAATAAACTGTGGAAAATTCTGAAAGAGATGGGAATACCAGACAACTTGACCTGCCTCTTGAGAAACCTATATGCAGGTCAGGAAGCAACAGTTAGAAATGGACATGGAACAACAGACTGGTTCCAAATAGGAAAAGGAGTACGTTAAGGCTGTGTATTGTCACCCTGTTTATTTAACTTATATACAGAGTACATCATGAGAAACGTTGGGCTGGAAGAAGCACAAGCTGGAATCAAGATTTCTGGGAGAAATATCAATAACCTCAGATATGCAGATGACACCACCCTTATGGCAGAAAGTGAAGAGGAACTAAAAAGCCTCTTGATGAAAGTTAAAGAGGAGTGAAAAAGTTGGCTTAAAGCTCAACATTCAGAAAATGAAGATCATGGCATCTGGTCCCATCACTTCATGGGAAATAGACGGGGAAACAGTGGAAACAGTGTCAGACGTTATTTTTGGGGGCTCCAAAATCACTGCAGATGGTGATTGCAGCCATGAAATTAAAAGACACTTACTCCTTGGAAGGAAAGTTATGACCAACCTAGATAGCATATTCAAAAGCAGAGACATTATTTTGTCAGCAAAGGTCCATCTAGTCAAGGCTATGGTTTTTCCAGCAGTCATGTATGGATGTGAGAGTTGGACTATAAAGAAAGCTGAGCACCGAAGAATTGATGCTTTTGAACTGTGGTGTTGGAGAAGACTCTTGAGAGTCCCTTTGACTGCAAGGAGATCCAACCAGTCCATCCTAAAGG
>NW_011494924.1:2323447-2337312 GCF_000754665.1 Bison bison bison | reverse complement strand
GTCCTGGGTGTTCATTGGAAGGACTGATGTTGAAGCTGAAACTCCAATACTTTGGCCACCTCATGCGAAGAGTTGACTCATTTGAAAAGACCCTGATGCTGGGAGGGATTGGGGGCAGGAGGAGAAGGGGGCGACAGAGGATGAGATGGCTGGATGGCATCACTGACTCGATGGATGTGAGTCTGAGTGAACTCCGGGAGTTGGTGATGGACAGGGAGGCCTGGCGTGCTGCGATTCATGGGGTCTCAAAGAGTCAGACATGACAGCAACTGAACTGAACTGCAGCCAAATAAATAAATAATATTTTAAAAAATTTGCTGGGCAGTTTTGAAATAAGGGCTTCCCTGGTGGCTCAGCTGGTAAAGAATCCACCTGCAATGCAGGAGACCTGGGTTCGATCGCTGGGTTGGGAAGATCCCGTGGAGAAGGAAATGATTTCCCACTCCAGTATTTTGGCCTGGAGAATTCCATGGACCACAGTCCATGGAGTCGCAAAGAGTCAAACATGACTGAGAGACTTCCACTTTCACTTTTCACTTTCCCTTTGAAAATAATAAAATTTCTAAAGCTGGAGTCCCATTAAATATCAAATGTCATTTTTTGTTTTATTTTTTAAATTTATTATTTATTTTGGCTGTGCTGGGTCTTCTTTACAACATGTTGTACTTTGCAACATGTGAGCTTAGTTGCAGTATGTGGGATCTTAGTTCTCCAACCAGGGATTGATCTTGGGCCCCCTGCATTTGGAGCGCAGAATCTTATCCACTGGACCACCAGGGAAATCCCCAAATCAAATCTTATTAAATGCACATACATAGCAGAATGGGTGAATAAACTATGGTAAGTCCACACACCAGTGTACCATGCAGCTGTAAAAAAGAATGAAGAAGATCTTGAACTGAGATGGAGTGATTTCCAAGACACGGTATAAAGTGAAAAAAGCAGAATACAAAGAATACCTACAGGGTGCTGCTCTCCATGTAAGAAAGAAAAAGATCCAAGGAATTTACATAGTTGTTCCTCTGTGCACCAGAAATACCAGAAGAATAAACTAGAAACTAAAGGGGCTGGTTTACCTAAAGAGTGTGGATGGTTAAAAGTGGAAAGAAAGAGAGAATGCAATTCAAATGGTGTGGTGTGTACTATAAGCCAGGCACAAGGCTAAGGGTTGCTACCCTGGAATTAAAAAGCTAATTCTAAAATTTCCATGGAAGAACAAAGTACCAAGAGTAGTCAAGACAATTTTGAAGGACAATGTAGGAAGACAAGAATTCTTATAAGCTATGGTAATTAAGGCAGTGTGGTTTTGGCATGGGAACAGATGATTAGGCCAATGGGACAGGGTAGAAGTTAAAAAAAAAAACAGACACAGATGGGAATTCCCTGGTGGTCCAGTGGTTAGGACTCCATGCTTCCACTGCTGGGAGTCCAGGTTTGATCCCTGGTCGGGGAACTAAGATCCTACAAGCTGTTCATCTGACCAAAAGAAAAAAAAAAAAAAAACAGACATAGAAATTTACACCAGAGTTGGCACTGCAGATCATTTGGGGGGAAAATGAGACTGTTCTGTAAGTGGTCCCATGAAGATGGATTATTTGTGTGGAAAAAATAAAATGAAATGAAATTCCTAACTTGTAGCATCCACAAAAAAATCCAGCCAAATCTGATATTTGATTGTGAAAAGCGAAACTATAAGGAAATATTAAGATACCTGTATGATCTTGGGTGGGGGGAAGTTTTCCTAAATTAGGGAAAAAATAATACATGTTGACTCCATTCAGACTAAACTTCTAGGCATCCATAAACATGTTCGATTAAATGACAGCCTAAACACAGGCTGGGTCAGATATTTACCCTATGAATAATCAATAAAGGGCTAGTGTCTGCAATATACTTAAGTAACTCCTGCAAATCTGTAAGAAGACCAAAAAGAAAAATTGAGAAAAAAATATGAAAAGGGAATTAACTGAAGAAGAAATTCCAATGATCAATAAACATATTAACAAGTCTTACAACTTAGGACTCCCCTGGCGGTCCAGTGGTTAAAACTCTGTGCTTCCAATGCAGGGGTGGCGGGTACGGGGTGGGAGGTGGTGAGGGTTCGATTGATCCCACAGGCTGCCCAGGAACTAAGATCCCACAAAGAAATAAAAGAACAACAACAAAACCTGCACCTTAACTGTAATCTGACAGGCAAATAATTGAAACCATCAGAAATTTCCCTCCCTTTGATTGGCAAGATTAGACCGGGGAGGGGCAGCTGTAGAACTCTACCGCAGTGCTGGTAGAAGGAGGCATTAGTTCTCTTTGCTGCTGCAACCGGTTACCACATACTTACCATCTATCATCTTACTGTTCGGAAGAGCAGAAATCCAAAACAGGTTGCACTGGGTTGAAATCAAGGTGTTGGCCCAACTGCTTTCCTTCTACAGGCTCTTGCAAACAATCATTTACTTGTCTTCTTGACCTTCTACAGGCAGCCTGTGTATCTTGGCTCATGACCTCTTCCTCCATCTTCAAAATCAGCAGTGTAGCACCTTCAAATCTCTCTCCCTGACTCTCTCATCTCCCTCTTTCACTTATAAAAACCTTTGTGATTATATTGGACTCACCTGGATAATCTAGGCTACTTCCTTCATCTTGTGATCTTTAATTGCATCTGCAAAGTCTCTTTTACTACGTAACGTAAGATATTCATAGGTTCAGGGATACTTGGATATCTTGTGGGGTGATTTATTCTGCTTGCCACCGAATGTAAATTGTTATAACAACTTTGGAGAACAGTTTGTAGTAAGATGTACAATATGTTGTCAAATGGAAGATTCTCATAGCCAATACCCAGTAATTATGCTTCTAGATAAAATCTTAGAAAAATTTTCATATAATGTGTCTAAGAAAGCATATATGTTCATTCTAGTATTATTTGTAATAATAAAAAATTTAGAAATAACCTATGCTATGCTATGCTAAGTCACTTCAGTTGTGTCCGACTCTGTGCGACCCCATAGATGGCATCCCACCAGGCTCCTCCGTCCCTGGGATTCTCCAGGCAAGAACACTGGAGTGGGTTGCCATTTCCTTCTCCAGTTCAGGAAAGTGAAAAGTGAAAGTGAAGTTGCTCAGTTGTGTCTGACTCTTCACGACCCCATGGACTGTAGCCTACCAGGCTCCTCAGTCCATGGGATTTTCCAGGCAAGAGTACTGGAGTGGGTTGCCATTGCCTTCTCCTAAAGTGTTCCTAAATAGGAGAGAGAGTGTGTGTGTATCAGCCATATAACAAATACTACAGTTAAACTGAACGAACTACAGTAACATGTGTCAATAAGGATACATCTCCCAACAGAAATTTGGATGAAGTAAGCAAGTTTCATGATTTCCAGTTTGTGGAAGGTGGCACCAATGGGGCATTTCCCCTTCTTTTTCCTGAAAATCACCCCCAAACAAGAACAATTAACAAAAAATCTGAGTTCCAGTTATGCTGAAATCAGAGCCTTAAAACTGCAACCACCAGGGCAGCTGAAGAGCCTCCAAGAGCTGTGCAGATAGAGTCATGTGCATGAAGGAAGGGAGAGAGGACATCACTCATCAGAGCTCAAGGTCAGCAGAGTCTGTGTCTCAAGAGGGAAGAGCACACCCTGAGGATTAAAGCTAGCATCACTCACCAAAAGCTAAAAATGCTGGATCAAATTTTAAAGACATCTTAAAAATTTTTTTTAAAAATTCATTGAATCATAGCTGATTTACAATGTTGTGTTAATTTCTGATGTAAAACAAAGTGATTCAGTTATACATATATATATACATATATATATATTCCTTTTCATGTGTCCATTATGGTTTATCACAGGATATTTAATACAGTTCCCTGTGCTACACAGTAGGACCTTGTTTATCCATCCTACATATAATAGTTTGCATCTGCTAATCCCCAACTCCCAACCCATCCCTTCCCCACCTGCTCCCCCTTGGCAACCACAGTCTGTTCTCTATGTCTGTGAGTCTGTTTCTGTTTCATAAATAAGTTTGTTTGTGTCATTTTTTAGATTCCACATATAAGTGATATCATATGGTATTTGTCTTTCTCTTTCTGACTTACTTCACTTAATATGGCAATCTCTAGCTCTATCCATGTTGCTGCAAATAGCAGTATTTCATTATGTTTTTATGCTGAATCGTATTCCATTGTGTGTGTATATATATGATATATATATATATGTGTATATCATATCTTCTTTATCCATTCATCTGTCAATGGAAATTTAGGTTGTTTCCATGTCTTGATTATTGTGAATAGCGCTGCTATGAACACACGAGTGAATATATCTTTTTTGTTGTTGTTATACATTCTCTATTTCTTTTTGGCCATGCCAAGAGGCATGCAGGATCTTAATTCCTTGACCACGGATCAAACCTTTGCTCCCTGTAGTGGAAGCAAAGAGTCCCAACCACTGGACTGCAGGGAATTCCCTGTATCTTTTTGAAGTGCAGTTTTTTTCTGGGTATATGCCCAGGAGTGGGATTGCTGGATCATATCGCAACTCTATTTTCAGTTTTTTGAGAAATTTTCAGACTTCAAAAACATCTTTTAAATGCAATGCTGAGCTTCCAAGAAAGTACGAAATTTTTAGAGTAGAAAAAAACCCAAAGTAAAAGCAGGAACTGCTTTAAAATGCACCCACGGTTTTGTTATTATCCACGTATGGCGAAGCTGACAGATCAGATGGCTGCCATTGAAAAGATTGTTGTTTGTTTCAGTTTTCTAGAGGTGGGGCAGGCTGTGCCTTGCAGGGTTACCCAGGAAACATGAGGCCAGTCCGAAGGCAGAAGGAACAAGGGAAGTGTGAGGGCCAGAGCCTTTGTTGTGCGTGTTTTTTTTGTTTTTGTTTTTGATGGAAAGACGGGGCAAGGCAGCATAAGCAGGTTTATGACTGGCTAGTTTGAATAATTCCTATAGGCTTTAGGGTACAGGAGTTGTCTCGCTGTCTCTAGCTGTCTGAACCTGGCCTTGGAGATGATAAAAGCAGAGGAATATTACTTTCTGGAGTAGAAAGGCCAGATAGAGGAGGTGGTTGGATGTTGTATGGGGTCTGGATTAGTTGGTTTGTATATGAAAAGTACTCTGGCAAATATGTTGCCTGCTAACTCTGGGAATTAGTAGCCTTGGCAGGGGCAGTCTCTCCAGCGTCAGTACAGCCCCAGATACCAGAGCATCAAGAATACAGAAAATCAGACTGGTGGTCCAGTGGTTAAGAATCTGTCTGCCAGTGCAGGGGACACAGGGTTCGATCCCTGATCCGGGAAGATTCCACATGCCTTGGGGCAACTGAGCCCTCCACCACAACTCCTGAGCTCCAGAGCTGGGGAGCCATAACAAGAGAAGCCACCACAATGAGAAGCCCACGAATCACTATAAAGAGTAGCCCCTGCACAGCCAAAAACAAATAAAAGAATACAGAAAACATGGAAGTGTAGCTAATACAGGAACTAAGAGAAAAGGAGCGGTAAAGCAGGCTTTCACCCCACACTCACTGCTGACCGGAGAGACCTCCTCTTCCTCATGCCAGGCAGTGAGGACGGAAGATGAAATCCCAGGGCCACCTGGAGCCCCCCCACCTACACCTTCAGCATAAAGATGAACGAAGATAGAAACTTGCAAGGCAGAAGGAGACACCAAGGCAGCTTGCCTGCCTTAACCCTGGCATTGGTTAGAGGGGAAAAGTCTCCCTAAGCATCCACGACCACACGCTGCCTTCTCACCTCTGGTGTGATCCCCACAACCTCAGTTAGAAGATTTCATTCATCATTTACCTGCTTCTTGTTTTTGGTTGCTATGGTCCTCTGTTGTTGTGAGAGGTCTTTCTCTAGTTGAGGCGCACAGGCTCCTCATTCTGGTGGCTTCTATTGTGGAGCGTGGGATCTAGGGCAAGGGCTTCAGTAGTTGCAGCACTCAGGCTCAGTAGTTGCAGCATGTGGGCTCCAGGGCTCCAGGGCTTGGAGGATTTAATTTAAAGTGGCTGCAGGTTGGTAGTTTGCCTAGGGAACTGGCAGAGTGAAAACAAACCCTCTTTGGCAGAGAACACCCACAACAAGCCCTCAGCATGAGTCATACCAAATATGAGTCAGGATTAAAAAGTACCCAAAGAAAAAGACCATCAGGAGTAAGAATTAGCAAAAATAACAGATTCAGACCCCAAGGCCGTTGATATTGGAATGACTAGATAGAGAATGTGAAATGTTTAAAGAAATAGAATGAAATTAAAATGAGCAAGGAACAAGAGACCATCCCTGTGGGCGGAGATGGAAGGTGCCTCAGTTGGATCCAGCACGTAAACATAGTTGGGCACAGGGGCAGGGATGGGGGCCCTTGAGGACTTAGGATTCAGGTTCATAACTCCCTGGAGAACAGGTTAGTCCTCGCTTACAGTAATGGCGAAAAGCACATTCAAAAAAAAAAAAGCTCAACGTGCTTCATCAGCAGGGAAACACAAATTAAACCCCAGTGAGCTTCAATTTTACATGGATGAGAATGATGAAAATAAAAAAGATTGACAATACCAAGTGCTGGGAAAGATGAGGAGCAACTGGAACTCTGCTGTGTATAAATTCTATTTCAGTAATTTATGCATAAGTTATATATCTACTAAATTACATAGTTTTCAAAAATATAAAAAGTAAGTTTACTACATACAGTTTAAACCATGAAAGATGATAAGATCATGCTATATATTGCTTAGGGATGCATGTATATGTAACAGAAGTATATTTTCTTTTTGTGTGTGTGTGTGTGAGAAACCCTAATTAAAAAACCCCAAATAAAGGGTTCTCCCTACTTTAGAGATGTAGAGGGAATTAAATCCAGTCAGGGACTGAAGACATTTGTCTGTAGTGTTTTATTTACGAAGCTGGGCACACACATGCTCATTGTATTATTTTTTTATTTAGCTAAAATATTCTTAATTTAACAAAAGAGGACTTCCCTGGTGGTCCAGTGGTTAAGAACCAACCTTGCAATGCAGGGGACACGAGTTTGATCCCTGGTCCTGGAACAGCCCACATGCCATGGAGCAGCTAAGCCCGGATGCTGCAGCTCCTGAAGCCTACACGCCCTAGAGCCCGTGCTCCACAATAGAAAAGCTGCTGCAGCGAGAAGCCCGAGCCCCACATGAAGACTATCGCCCCCTCACGGCGCAGAGAAATCAGTGTGCCCAGCAACCCAGACTCAGCGCAGCCAAAAATAAAAAAATCAAATAAATTAAAAACAAAACAAAAAAAGGGATAAAAAGTAAAATAAAGTAAAAATAAAATGAAAGTAAAATATGCTCATTGCGAAAGAGTGAAACTCAAATGATATGGAAAGTTATGAATTGAATAGTAAGTCCCTTGTACAATGGAAAGAGTGAGAAACTTTATTTTTTGGGGGCTCCAAAATCACTGCAGATGGTGACTGCAGCCATGAAATTAAAAGATACTTACTCCTTGGAAGAAAAGCTATGATCATCCTAGACAGCATATTAAAAAGCAGAGACATTAATTTGCTAACAAAAGTCCGTCTAGACAAAGCTATGGTTTTTTCCAATAGTCATGTATGAATGTGAGAGTTGGACTATAAAGAAAGCTGAGCACTGAAAAATTGATGCTTTTGAACTATGGTGTTGGAGAAGACTCTTGAGAGTCCCTTGGACTACAAGGAGATCAAACCAGTCCATCCTAAAGGAAATCAGTCCTGAATATTCATTGGAAGGACTAATACTGAAGCTGAAACTTCAATATTTTGGCCACCTGATGCGAAGGACTAACTCACTAGAAAAGACCCTGATGCTGGGAAAGATTGAAGGCAGGAGGAGAAGGGGACAACAGAAGAGGAGATGATTGTATGGCATCACTGACTTGATGCACGTGAGTTTGAGAAGGCTCCAGGAGTTGGTGATGGACAGGGAGGCCTGGCTGGAGAAGGCAATGGCACCCCACTCCAGTACTCTTGCCTGGAAAATCCCATGGGCGGAGGAGCCTGGTAGGCTGTAGTCCATGGGGTTGCAAAGAGTCGGACACGACTGAGCGATTTCACTTTCACTTTCACTTTTCACTTTCACTCATTGGAGAAGGAAATGGCAACCCATTACAGTGTTCTTGCCTGGAGAATCTCAGGGACGGAGGAGCCTGGTGGGCTGCCGTCTATAGGGTCTCACAGAGTCAGACACGACTGAAGCGACTTAGCAGCAGCAGCATCGGGGAGGCCTGGTGTGCTGCAGCCCATGGGGTCGCAAAGAGTCACACACAACTGAGCGACTGAACTGACTATACATGTTTCCATGTATTTTGTTTCATTATATATATATTTTAAGTTTATTTATTTATGGCTGCACTGGGTCTTCGTTGCTGCACACAGGCTTCCTCTAGTTGTGCCAAGCAGGGGCTCCTCACTAGTTGCGGTGTGTTGGCTTCTCATTGCAGTGGTTTCTCAGTTGAGGCTTGTGGGCTCCAGAGTGCAAGGTCAGTTGTGGTGCACAGGCTCAGTTGCCCCTTGACACATGGAGTCTTCATGGACCAGGAATTGAATCCATGTCCCCTGCATTGTCAGGTGGATTCTTAACCACTGGACCACCAGGGCAGCCTTCATTATATTCCTGTTATACCTATTTGTATGACAGTAATTACTGTATTTCAATAATTAAGTTAAAAGAAAGTAAGTCACCTCATCCAACCTCTCAGCTAACATCTTGCAGTGGAAGAATTTTCTGTGGTAACTTTCTGTTTTTACTAAATGGGAGAGTAGGCCCAGCAAGGGCAACCTTGGGTTTTGACGTTTCTCTCATTTCCACCCCGTACTGTCTCCCTAGGCTACCAACCTGGCTCCTGCAGACCCCAATGGCAAGGCAGACCCCTGTGTGGTGGTGAGCGCTGGCCGGGAGCGGCTGGACACCAAGGAACGATACATCCCCAAGCAGCTGAATCCCATCTTTGGAGAGTGAGGCTGGGCCCTGGGCTTGGGGATGGGGAGTGACTTTGCCATCTGGCCCTGTGACTCTCACTCAGGCAGCTAGTAGTGATGGTGGGGGAATGGACAGGGGTGCTGAGTCCACCCCTTCCCCCGCAGGACCATCCCCAGGGTGTGGAGGTGTTCTCAGCTGTGCTCTCTACTTGCCAGGGTCCTGGAACTCAGCATTTCTCTCCCTGCTGAGCCTGAGCTGACCGTAGCTGTGTATGATCATGACCTCGTGGGTTCTGATGACCTCATCGGAGAGACCCACATTGATTTGGAAAACCGATTCTATAGCCACCACAGGGCGAACTGTGGGCTGGCGTCCCAGTATGACATGTGAGTCCCACAGGGCCCTCGGGAGTCATTCTAAGTCTGACCAAAGACTTTAAAGTTCACATCCCACCTGAAGGTCCAGATCCTTTAATTTCATAGCAGGGGACTCCCCTGCGACCAAGACATTATAGCTTATTGGTCAAGAAATGGGCTTGGGAGTTGGGATCTGTAACTAATAAGTCACTTGACTTCCTTGAGCTTCAGTTTCCTCATCTGCAAAATGGGGGTAATAATATCAGTATCTCTTTTATAGGAGCATTTGGCATGCATACTTGATTTTCGCCATTACTGTAAGCGAGGACTAACCTGTTCTCCAGGGAGTTATGAACCTGAATCCTAAGTCCTCAAGGGCCCCCATCCCTGCCCCTGTGCCCAACTATGTTTACGTGCTGGATCCAACTGAGGCACCTTCCATCTCCGCCCACAGGGATGGGTACAATGCCTGGCGTGATGCATTCCGGCCTTCACAGATCCTGGCGGGGCTATGCCAACGCTGTGGCCTCCCCCCCACCTGAATATCAAGTCGAGGCTGTCAAAGTGGGCAGCAAACTCTTTCTGACACCGCCAGAGACCCTGCCCTCAGGTACCAGTCTCTCTCTGTTGGACAATCCAGAGGGGGCAAGATGGTAGAGCAAGGTATGGGGGAGGCCACTGATGATCAGCCTAATGTGTCCCCAAAGATGCCACCTCCCTCTGCAAGCAGAGGAGGTGAGTTTGGCTGAGTAAGGACAATAGTGGAGAGAAAATGGTCTTTGTTGGTGAGTGTGAGATCTCCGGGGAGCCCTAGTGAACCCCTCAGAGCCTTAGCTAATTGAGGACACAGGAGTCCCATGCAATATACAATATGGTGCAGAATTTAGCTTGTGCTTCATACATGGCCAGTGGTCTGTACTCTAAACAAGGTTTGCACAAAGGCCACAGCCCCTCCAATCCCACTGTCCCCCTACTGCTGGCTTTTCATTGGCAAAAGTTGTTACAGCAGCATCCGCCACTTTCTATGCATTGTGGACATGCCCTTCCAGGAAATGGGTTTGTCCAGTACAGCAGCTGCCTCAGCCCAGAGCGTCTATTGAGGGCAGGGGGTTGGGGGGGGGGTGGTGGTGGGAAGGAGGGAGCAGAGTTGGGAACTGTGTGGAACCCAAGCTCATGAACCTCTTGTTGTAGGTATCAGGGGCTCCAAGGCGGCAAAGGATGTCTCTGAGGAGGCCCAGGCATTACTGGTACTGCGGCGCTGGCAGGAGATGCCAGGGTTTGGGATCCAGCTGGTACCTGAGCACGTAGAAACACGGCCCCTCTACCATCCCCACAGCCCAGGGCTGCTGCAGGTGAAGGAGGGCTCAGGGCACATCCCCAGAGCCCCAGGACTCCCACCTGGTCCTGGACCTGGGCATGGCCACTTCTGACTCTGGCTCTTGATCCTGGTCCCCACCGTCCCCATTCCAGTCTTGGACTTCCATCCTGGACCCCCTCCCCTCACCCCAGACTCTGGTTCTGAAGGAGTCCCAGCCCTGGCCTACCAAGGCTCAGATGTGGCACTCCCAACCTGACCTCTACCCCAGATTTCTAGGATCTGGACCTGGGAACACAGGATCTCACTTTTGATCTCAGCCTTCCACTTCCAGGGCCTCATCTCTGAACCCCCAGTCTAACCTCAACCCTGGAATCCCCAGTTCAGACCCTGCCTTCATCCTCATCCCCCAGGATCTACCCCCCTGACTCCAGCTCTCCTTTCCACCTGGGGCAAGGCACAACCTCCGGCCCCAGGGCTGTTAGGGGAGGCGGGACCCCTGGAAGACCCTTCAGCCCAGTCCTGTGCCCCCAGGGGTCTCTTCACATGTGGATTGACATCTTCCCCAGAGATGTGCCTGACCCATCCCCAGTTGACATCAAGCCTCAGCAGCCAATCAGGTAAGAGGAGTCCTGGCCCCTCCTCCAATGGGGCGGGGACATCTTGGCCAGCCTGGACAAGGGCCCCTGGTGAAGCAGGCAGAGCTGACCCAGGCTTCAGGTAGGCGAGCCATTATTATTTTTTTTTTCATAAGCCACTGTGAGTTGGGTGACACTTGAAACTGAAGAGAGTCCAAGTACCAGTTAACTACCTTCTGACCTAAGCTGGTCTGAGTGGGGAGTGTGTGCACTTCAGATTTCATCAGCAATCTGTCACTTCCTGCCTCTGGGCTCTGCTTTCCTTGGTGTCAGTCTCATGGAAGCTTTCGCAGTCTGGAGTCAAGTGACTTTTAACAGCGCAAGCTTATATCTTACCAACCAGACTACTTGAGCAGAAAAATAAACACCTCTTTCCCAGTTAGAGCAAATGTCTTGGGCTAACTATCATTGGACCAGCTTGGGTCAAATGGTGATTCCTGAACCAATCACTGTGATCAGGGGGCTGTAATACACTGATTGGTCAGTCCTGGGTGATGTCCCCTAGGTGACAGACCCACCAGTATGACACAGTGGACAGTAGTGGGGGTAGGGTCACCCACAGAAAATCAAGGTGCTGTCGACAAATGAGGGGAAAGTAACACTGGGCAAAACAACAGATGAAACCATTTGACAGCCCAGGACAGGGCTACCTGGGGTAGGATCAAGAATGTCACAGCCCCTCCTCTGTCCCTTAGGGGCTTCATGCTCTCATCCCCACTTAGTGTTTCTCTGCAGACTGGCTCTCTCCGCTTGCACAGCACTTAAGCTTGTGGTAGCTCCAGATCTACGTCTGATGCTTTGGGACTCACGTTTTCAGGGTCTTGATTCCAAATTTATGGGAGGGAAAAATCTCATTGACCCAGCGTGGGTCAGCAGACCATTCCTGGTGCCAACTGCAGTGGCTGGGGTGGTCAGTGATACCTGGGGCTGCCCCTTCAAGGGACCACGGACATCTGATCACCTGGCTAGGCACACTCCGGTTGCTGAGTGTCAGTGGCCCTGCCCAGGTCCTTCCTGCAGCTCCTCCCAAGACCCCTCTCGAGAGTCTGAAAACCCTTCCCCAATACATCCCTCAGCTATGAGCTCTGAGTCATCATCTGGAACACGGAGGATGTAGTTCTGGATGACGTGAACCCTCTCACTGGAGACATGTCGAGTGATATCTATGTGAAAAGGTAGGCGTGCAGGCCGAGCTGGGCGCATGGCTGTGTACTGAGGTGACTGCGAACAGGGCCTTGGGTCCTGGGCTGAGCCAGAGCCCTGCCTGTCCTCTGGGCCCTGGATGGTGCCCGGAGCTGGGTGGAGGGACCGACCTGAGGGTGAGCGGACGGGCATGCTGGGTGAGGAGCCGATTCTGGACTCGGCCCTGCGCGCATGCCCACCCTCTTGGCCTGCACCTTTCCCCCGGTCCCAGCTGGGTGAAGGGGCTGGAGCACGACAAGCAGGAGACAGACGTTCACTTCAACTCTCTGACTGGGGAGGGCAACTTCAACTGGCGCTTCGTGTTCCGCTTTGAGTACCTGCGCATGGAGCGCGAGGTGAGCATCCGGCGCCGCCCTGGACGCTTTGCCCTGGAAGAAGCCGAATTCCGGCAGCCGGCTGTGCTGGTCCTGCAGGTCTGGGGCTATGACCGCATCTCCGCCAACGACTTCCTCCGTACTGCTGAGCTGTCCTCCCACCTCCATCCTAGCTCCCATTTCTGCCCTCATTGCCCCGCCCTTGGCCCCTGGTTTCCCTACTCTAACCAACCCTGAATCCTGGATTTCAGATCCAAGTCACCAACTTTTGCTTTCTGGCCTAATAATTTATTGAGTTTATTCAGCTCTGAGCATCATAACCTCCATTCCCACCCAGTCTCCAATTCAATCCTCTCATTTGACCTGAGCTCAGGTTACTCTGGCCCCACAGCTGTTAGTCCCTGCTGTGCCTTGTCCCATAGGACAACCCGCTGACATTTGGGCTGCGGTGTGTGGTGCATAGCTGTGGCCTGACCACTACATCCTAGCTTCTTAAAAAATGTGTCTTCGGGAGGTGTCATAGTTGCCACGCCTGGGACTTTTGTTGCAGCATCGGGATCTAGTTCCTTGACCAGGGATTGGACCTGGGGCCCCTGCACTAGGAGTGCAGTCTTAACCACTGGACTGCCATTCTAACTCTACATGCCTTGCCTTCCGTCTCCAGGGATTCGGTCAGGCATCAGTCACTTTCTAGCTCTGGGCTCTGCTTTCCTTGGAGTCACTCTCAGGGATAGGAGGTTGGCTCAGACAGACCTGCTCCTGCCTAACCCGGAGCGCTCTGGACTTGCAGGATCCCTGGAGCTGCAGCTACTGGACATGGTGCGAGGGGCCCGGGGCCCCGAGCTCTGCTCCGTGCGGCTGGCCCGGGACGGGGCCGCACCCAGGTGTAACTTGTTTCACTGCCACCACTTGCGGGGCTGGTGGCCGGTAGTGAAGCTGCGGGAGCCGGAGGACGAGGAGCAGGAACAGCGGGAGGCTCAGACCGGCAAGAAGAGGAGGAAGAAGAGGAAAGGCCGGTGGGAAGACTTAGAGTTCTCGGACTCAGGAGGCAATGTCTACTTCCTCACGGTGGGCAGGAATGGGGATGGGAGGGGCGGGAGGGTCGGGGG
>NW_011494924.1:2323012-2323347 GCF_000754665.1 Bison bison bison | reverse complement strand
CAAGAACTTGGCTTCTGTCCCTTCTTTTCCAGGGAAAGGTTGAGGCAGAATTTGAGCTGCTGACTGTGGAGGAGGCTGAGAAACGGCCAGTGGGGAAGGGGCGCAAGGAGCCTGAGCCCTTGGAGAAGCCCAAGTGAGTGGGGGGCGCAGGAGGCGGGGCCAGATCCGGGGTAGGGGGCGGGGGTGGCGGTGGTGTAGACAGGTGAGGGTTTCCTCCTCATCTGACACCACCTGCTCCCCGACAGCCGCCCCAAAACCTCCTTCAACTGGTTTGTGAACCCGCTGAAGACCTTCGTCTTCTTCATCTGGTGCCGGTACTGGCGCATCTTGGTGCT
>NW_011494924.1:2319184-2322912 GCF_000754665.1 Bison bison bison | reverse complement strand
CTGCTGCTGCTGGCACTGATCACTGTCTTCCTCCTCCTCGTCTTTTATACCATGCCCGGGCAGATCAGCCAGGTCATCTTCCGCCCCCTCCACCGCCCCTAACTCACCGTGGACACTCATCCCGTAATGCCAGCTCTGGCCTCCTTCCCACCAACAGGAGCCATCCTGGAGTTGCCCTGTTTCCTCTGCCCTAACCTTCCAGGGAATCCACTCTTGTTACCTGCACACCCACGGCAGATAATAAGTAACGCTCGGGGCAGAGAATAGAGGTGTTCCTGGGTGACCTTGGGTGTTGGGGGTCACTGGACTAATACACAGGATGGGGGCGGTGCTGCCCACATGGCCCTACTGCCAGGAGGAATAGGACCCAGGGGGGGTTCCCTGCTGAGGAGGCCTGGCCACTGAGGGGTCAGGCCCCCTGAGCAGCCCCCCTGCCCTGCCAGTGGCTGCTGCTGCTCCATGACAGCTAAACCCTCGGTGTGCTTCATGAACTTGTAACCGTGAGAGTAGGCAGGTCACTCAGGACACTTGGTTCCAAGTGACAGAAATCCCAACCCAAGCTGGCTGAAGCAAAAAGGGACTGTTGTGGCTTCCACAGTGGTAATTCCCAGGATGTGGTGGGTTTCAGGCGCTGTTGGTCACAGGGTTCAGACAATGTCACTGAGACTGGTTCTCTGCCTCTGAGCCTGGCGCTGCTGTTCTCAGGGGAAGCTCATTTACGAAGATGGTCTGTCCCTGGAAGTATAGGATGGCTGCAGCAACCCCAACTCTCCCCATCTTCACGTCCAGGAGGAAAGATTTCCTAGTCCTGGTGGAGCCTGGCTTGTTCTGGGTCACTGGGGCCAGCAGGGATGGGGCATGCTGACTGAGGCCCTCCCCTGGAGCTTAGGGTGGGAAATCAACCCTCCTCAAAAATCACACAAGCTGACGGGGTGGGCAGGGAGGTGCCCAGAGGAAACCCAGGATACTGTTAATAGGGGAAATGGTTCCTGGGTGACCAAAAAAACAGGACTCACTGAAGTTGACAACATCATCCACAATTTATAGACAAGTGCCCATCAATAACACATCCAAGGTCACAGCTCGAAAGTGGCCAAGTCAGAGCTGGGTCTCATGTCCGTCTGCTTCAAGAAGTATTCTGGCCATTGCTCTACTTTGTTTCTCCCCCCTCTACTGTCTTACACTGAAACTCCCCAGCTTTTTAAATCCCTGGTTCCCTGGGCTGTGCAGTAGTGAGGTCTTACGACTGGTTCCCTACACGTCTGAAGGGCTCTGATGAAAAGCCCTGACAAGGCCCAGAGCCAAGGTCTAATGCTAGCCCTGGCAGCACCACTACCTTCCCTCCCTGTTTTTCAGTTCTGTGTCCACCCAGGGAATTGCAAAGGACCTGGCTGGACCCCCCTTGGACACCAGGAGCCAGGACGGGCTTGGCACGGAGCAGGGTCATTAAGCAGGAGAGGATCAGGTGACTGTGCCCAGGGTGGCAGGGAGGGGCCCCAGCTTTAGCCTCCACTAGGGGGGCAAGTCCCAGCCTGCACACAGGACCCGTAACCAATAGGGTCGGAAACTCACAAGCTTGGGAGCTCCGGTGACTTGAAGCTCATCCTGGAGAGTTCCATCTTAGCCCTGGGGCTGAACCCAAAAAGCCCGAAGACCACAGTGGGAGGACTGACGACAGGGCTGTGGAGTGGACATCAGTCTGGTTTGAATAATAATAAGCTGGGGATGTCCACATGGGGCTCCCAGAGCCACCTGCTCTGGTCTGCTAGTCCTGACTGCCTTCAGTAAGTGGCTGCAATGAGGGGTTGTTCCCACACTCCAGCGAGACCCAAGAACCACACTGAGACCAGCGAGTATATCACAATCAATAGATTTACCAACAACCGGGAGCTGCAACTGCCTCTTTGAATGGGGGTGGGGTGGGGGAGTAGGGTAAGAAGAGGCTGGGAAAACGACCCCAAAGTCAAAGAGAAACAGGAAAAAGAGGGGAGGAGTGGGGAGACAGACAACTATGTTGTCTTCCCTAGATCAATTTTCTTCTGGATGGCTCGAGCTGAGTGGTAGATGAGAGAGTCGATGAGTCCGGCCACTGGGGAGAGAGACAAAGGCTGGCACTGGCCCAGGTGGGCCCTTGGTTTGACCTCCGGGCCTTGTCACCTGACTGGCCAGGGGCCCTTCAAGTGCCCCTCCTCCCTCAACCAAAACCCGATTGGGTGGAGGGGGTGTCAAGCTTTCCACTCCCCACCACGCCCTCAACCCCAGACAGACACCCCACAGCTTCTGACCTGTGAACATGCCCCCGATGATGGCGCACACGCCGGTCAGGAAGTGTGTGAAGGACCTGGCAGAAGGGCAGGGGAGGTCAGCAGGCACCCTGCTCCCTGCAGGCCCAGGCCCCTCCCTTCCCCGGCCCTCACCTGTGCTTCTCTGTCAACTTCACCATCATGGGCGAGAGCTCGTACAGCACGAAGACGCCGGGAAGCCCCTGATCGCCCATCAGCCCGTTGGCGACCTTCTCATGTCTAGTCACAGAGAACTGATTTGTCCTCAGCACCTGGCACAGGAGGGGAGACTGGACCAGGGCCAGGTCTGTGACCTGGCTCCCAACCCCGCAGTCCTACCCACTGCTCCGGGCCCTGGTTTGGCAGTGCCTTGACTGTGTGGAGGAGAAAGCGAGGCCCCGTGCTGGAATCAAACACCGCAAGGCCCGGGGACCACCTCAACGCCCTCGTGCAGCCTGACCATCCCCGCTTTCCCTCCAGTCACCAGCTCTTTACGGGTTACCAATCCCAGCTCCGCATGGTGGACCCTCTTAGCTGGGGAGAATAGCAACTCTTCAAGGCTGCACCGTGAACCCCGGGCAATGCTAGGCCTGGCATCCTCTCCACTCAGTCCTCACACATTCTACCCGTCTGCAGAGATGCTGCTCCACAGGCCACAGGAGAGACAGGAGGGAGGGGCATGGAAGGGTCAGCCTGGCTAGCCCCTGGCCCAGGGCAGACTGTGGGGGACAGAGAGGCGGACAGTGTACACGGGAGGAGTGGACGGCAAGTAGAAAAAGTGCTCTGAAATCTGACAGCCTGGGGCCTGAGCTCTAGCTATGGGGCAAATCACCCAGCCCCCTCCGAGCCTCAGCCTGTCACCCATCATATGGGGTAAGAGCAGGACGTCACTTCCCAGGTTGAAGGAATTCACGGGCTTGGCACCAGAGGGTGCCCTGAAGTCTGGGCCCCCTCGGACTCACCTCTCCGTCTACCTTCATGTACACTGTGGGCACCACCTTCACAAAATACTGAAACATCATGGAGGCTGTGGGGAGAAGAGGGCACTGGGTGTGGGTGCGAGCAGGGCTTGGGCCGCTGGGGGCTACCTCCCGGGCTGGTACCTTGGGGTGCCGTGACATTGGTGTGGTCCAGGGGGTTCACAATGCCCGGGTAGTCCTCCCCAAATGACAGGTGCCGGATGTAGTGGGTCATGTTGATCTGCAAGCAACACCAGCCCTGGGCCTCCGAGCACCTGAGGCCCCAACAGGCCCCACCCTCTCAAAGGCTTTTCACACAGGGGCCCCTGGGTCTGGGGAGTGGGTGTGCGGAGATGGGTCTTCCCTTGGAGAACCTGCCTGAGACAGACACTCCCAACCCCCACCTAGGAACTCCTTCCTCAGGGTCTGGGGGCTCATGGGGCTGCAGAGTTTGAGGTTGTGGCTGCACCCCCACGTGAGACAAACA
>NW_011494924.1:2310876-2318822 GCF_000754665.1 Bison bison bison | reverse complement strand
AACCACACAGCCCTGTTTTTCCTCAGAAGTGCCCCCTGACCTCACTCCAGGCTCCCTCTGCCCGGATGCTCTTGTCCAAGCTCATCCCCCATCTCCAGCCTATGCAGGTCTCAGTTCAAAAGTCACAGCAGTGATCCTCACACTGCACCCGTCAGACCGTGGTTCATTGTTCTGTATCTGCTCCCCCATCCCAGGATGTCTCTACAGAGAATGAAGGCAGCGACTAGGCCTCCACCTCCATCCACCCTCCATGGTTTCCACCTGGTACGTACGTTGTCGAGGCCGAAGCTCTGCAGGTCGTGGACTAGGAGAGAAGGGAGAAGGTGTCAGCAGGGGAGCAGGCTCTCCAGACCCTTGCTCGGGCCTCCCCACTCCTCCTGCTGGACCATGACCTGCCTGGCTCGTCTTCCACCCCTCAATCACTCACCAACCCGGCCCTGCTTGAGGGCAGCCAGAGGGCCTGCTGTGGGCCTGCATGAGAGGTGAGAGTTCATGCCCTCTACAGGGCCCACTTCTTCCCTCGCATGTGCAGGGAGCCCTTCATGGGCACCACTCCAGACCTCTGCTCCCACCAAGGCCCGAGGCCCTGCATCTCAGGAGATAAAGCCCATTGACTCAGGTCTTTCAGGACTAGAGCCGATGGGCCAGTCACTGAACCCCAAAGCGAGGTGGGACTTAAGAATGTGGTCTAAATTCTTTCCAGGCCTCCTCTGCTCCCACCCTCAAGCCACCAAAGGGAGCCCAGCAGGCACCCTACACCTCCTGTTCCAGAACAAATTCCTCCTGCCCTTGAACCCTGATCCCTCCCGCTACAAGGAACCCCAGCTAATGGATACACTTACCGCTAGTTATAGTCACCCAGCTGTCAGGCCACAGAAGGCCCCCCACCCAGGCCCACCCACACCCACCCCTCTTCTTGGGAGGACAGGCTGCCCCAGAAATGGGGGCTTGGCTTCCCTGGGGGTAGGGCCACTTACTCTCCACAGCGTGTACTGCAGCATGGGGGAGAGAAGGAGAGAGAAGGGAGGAAGAGAAAAAAGATTCAAAGCTTCACAGTGAGAACCACAGAGCTGGACACGTGGTAGAAGGGAGGACCAGATGTTCCTGCCTCAGTAGCGGGGTCTGGACTCAGCTAACAGGCCTCCTCCCAGCCCCCTCCCCTGGCCAGAGAAGAGTGCAAGGGGGCTTGGGCAGAACTGTGGTCGCCTAGGAAGAACAAAAGACCTAGAGCCCAGAGGGTCACTTCCCTAGCTGTGTGACCTTGGGCAGGTCATGTATTCTCTCTGAGCCTTGGTGCCCTCTGAAGACCAGGTAGGATCTAAGATAAACTTTACAATCTTCCCCTCTCCTCCCCTAAATCAACATGATGTCAGAAACTAGCTTCCAGGCCTTCAGTTCAGCCTCTGGCCTTGGGCATCTGTAGCTCTGTGTTTCGAATATCCCTCGAGGGTATGGCGGACCCTTTGCCCTGGGCTCCCTGCTCTGACAACAGCCAGACGGAGAGGCAGAGATGGGTCACCTCTCACTGAGTGCCCACAGGCCCTATGCCCACAGAGCCACATTAATCGGCTTCCTACAACCCCAGTGAGACCACCTTCCCTGGCCCCTCCAGATGCACCTGCCTGCCCCAACGTTCAGGCGCATCCCTGCAGACCGCTGTGAAGACCAGCGAGGCCATCTTCACCAAGCCCGTTACTTCTGTCCTTTGTTACCAGGCAGCTCAGGACTGCCGGGTCATCTCTTCCCTGGACTCTTACCACCATGTGGCTCTGTATGTCCTCGAGTACAATCCTGACTCCCATCCCTTCTAGGTCCTTCCACATGCCCTGTTACTCATCAGCAAAACCCCAACATCTCCAACCTCCACACCTCCCTCCTGCTCACACTTTGGCCACAGCCCGGCTTGCCCTTGCAGCCCCCAAGCAGTGACTCCTTCTCTCCCACACCTGTCCTCCTTCCTGGCCTAACAGAGGTCCTCCTTGCTCCTCAATGCCATTTCTAGATCACTTCATTTCCCTTGATTTTCCCTAAAAATCTCAGGTCTGCAGCTCATGGCACTGCACCACCTTCCATCCCCATTTGTTTGAATCGCCTGGAAACCCACACAGAACCACCAGTCAGTCCTCTCACACTGGCGCCCGAGAGTTTTGGCCACTCGCTGTCACACTGTCTTAGACAATGGCCCTGTCACAACTCCTGATGATTTCCATGTCACTCTGCTGCCAACCGACCTGTACCTATGCAGGTCCGCCTTCCCTCCTGTTGCCAAATTGGGACTTTCTACACCTCTAAGGCATTACATTGTCTTCCTTTTCCTTCTCAAAGACTTCACTCCAGCAAATGTCCCTCTCGGCTACAGGGCATCACTTCTGTTCTCTCCACTAGGCAATTTCCGACAGCATGTTGACACATGGCTACACCACACGTCTTACAAAACTCCCGCCTGACTTCCATTCTCTCCAGCGACGGGCCCCTCTCCCCTTCCCCTTGAGAGCAAGCCCCACAAGGGCTGCCTCTGTTCACCGCCTGCAGCTCCTCTCACATGCCCTCCTGAACCACGCAGTGGGTGCTTCCCGGCCCAAACTACTCTGTTCGGGTCACAATGACCACTGCCGCATTAGACACGCCACGGTCATTCTACCTGACATCCAGAAGCACCCGACAGAGTTCTGGAGACACACCCGCCCCTTAGCTTTCAGGATATCACCCTCCGGGTCACACTCTCACCTCCCCAGTGTCTCCGCTGCTGCTTCCTTCTGTCCTCTAATTTCGGGGGCCCGGCGCTTAGACCCCTGAACTCTCCTCCTCTACATCTACCCTCACCTCCATCTGAAAGGTGACTCATCCAGTCTCATGGTTTTAAACACATAGATGACTCCAACATGTGTATCCCTAGGCCAGACCTCTCTCCTGAACTCCAGACTTGGAGTGGCCAATTGCTTACTTGACATCTGGGGTGATATCCCATTGGTCTGAACATATCAAAGGCGGCTTCATGTTCTCACTCCAACCGTCTAAACCTGTTCCTCTGAGCCTCCCCTTCTCACTAAATAGTAACTTCATCCTACAGAGTCATCTTTACTCCTCTTTTCCTCACCTTCTCATCTGTTGGCAACCCCTCTCAGCTCTACCTTTGAAATATCCACGGTCACTTCTCACCACCTCCACCCCCACTCCAGCCCAGCCCCCAAAATCGGGTGCCTTGACTGATCACTGCGACAGCCTCCTAACTGGCCTCTCTTGCCCACTCTGCCCCCTCACCCACAACCCACCAGTCTCCTTAACGAAGCAAAATGCTGCCTGTCAGAGTTAAGTCAAAGTTAAGTCAGATCACATGAAACTTCCTCAGAGCCCTACAACACCCTCCCATCTCACGCAAAGTAAAAGCCCAAGTCCCTGCAATGCCCTCCCGGGCCCTACACGACAGGGCCCTGTTACCTCCCTCACCTTATTTCCTAACCATGCAGCTCAGCTCACCGTGCTCCAGTCACCCTAACTTCCTCCCTGCACCCTGAGTTCACCAAGCGCATTCCTGCATTCGCTATTCTAGGGATTTGCATTCGCTATTCTATTTGAGAAGGAAATGGCAACCCACTCCAGTACTCTTGCCTAGAAAATTCCATGGATGGAGGAGCCTGATGGGCTACAGTCCATGGGGTCACAAAGAGTCAAACACGACTGAGTGACTTCACTCACTCATTCTATTTGAAACACTTCCCCACAGTCATCCACATGGCCAGGCCCTGTACTCACTTCAGATCTTCACTCAGATGTTACCCATCAGTCTTCCCTGACACCCTCCATGGAACAGCACACACATACCATCTCACCCAAGCCTCTCACGTCACTCATTCTTATCCTGGCTTTATTGGGTTTGAGTTGCTTAAATAAATTCTTGATATACCATATCTTTATATGTACTTGTTGACTGTCTCTTTCTTTACTAGAATGTTCTGAGGGCAGGGATTTTGTTTGGATTGCTGCTGTATCCTTAGCACCTGGACTAGCACATGACAAGACAATCACGATAGGTGATTACTAAGCATCTAGTGAATGAATGAATGAAAAAAGGAATGAGAATAAATCTCCATTTTTTCATCCTTGTGAACAACACTGTAAGGCAAGTACTATTTCAGGCCCATTTTACAGAAGAAGAAACCGAGTAGGGCTCAATATGTCCCAATTCAACACAGCCTGAGAGCGGCAGAACCTGGGTTCCAAACCGGCTCTGCTTCCGTCAGTCTCACACGCGGGTTACTTGACGCTGGGGCTGCCACTGGAACAAGTACCTACCACACGCCAGGTTCCCTGCTGTCATCTTAAACCTGCCCAAACAGCGTAGGAGATAAGTACTATCATCGCCACTTTAGAAAGGAGGAAACTGAAGCTAAAAAAGTAAAGGAACTTTCCCAAAGTTGCAGATAACCTAGAATGTCTAAGACTGAACTCTGAAGCCAGACAGTCTGGCTCCTTGGCGTGTGCCCTTAACCGTTTACCAAACCACTGCCCTGAGACGAGGCTCTGCTCTGGGCCAAGACAGAAGTGCATCAGGCAGGGGAAGGGGCCCTCCAACTCACCAGGTTTGCCGGCTGCTCTGGGGCGCTTACCGTGCACGTGGGACTGCTGGAAGCTCTTCCCGGGGGCAAAGTGGAAGTTTCCGGCCACCTGGGGGGAGATGCCCGCTCATCCTCCAGCGTTTCCTCCTTTCCCTTTGTCCTTTGTCCCCTGAGGGCAAGTGTGCCCTCGAGTCACAGTGGACTGGGGCCCACCCACAGCCCAGCTGGCCTGTCCCGCCTCGGGTCCTCCTGTACCTTGTTGACCTCCAGGAAGCCGTACACCTGGCAGCCTTCGTTCTTCTGCTCCTGCATTTTCTGGCTGAAGCCCTCCCGCCGGCACTGCTCAATGGTGTCCGGGTTCTTGAAGGCCCAGCCTCGACGGCGATATGCCTCCCGCACGTCCTCACAGGAGTTACAGCACCTGAAGAGGGGAGGTGTGGGGGGAGCGTCAGAGAGGCACCCGAAAAGTGCTGGCACCTTGGGAAACAAGGCAGTGCCGCCCACTAACAAAGCCTCCCCCAGCCTCATCTTTGATCATCCAGCGTCCTCCAGGTATGTTTCCTCAGCGGCAGCAGGGCTGTTGAAACATACATACTCCCATTCTGTTTGGGGTGATGAGAAGTTTAGACCAGATCATGGTGATGGCCACACAGGGCTATGCATGTAGTTAACACTACCAGATGGCACATATGAAAACAGTCAAAATGGTACATTTCATGTCACGTATATTTTACGTCAATTAAAAAAAGATTGTAAATGCATACTCCCAGGCTCTACCCTAGACCTGCTGAACCAGGGGTCTCTCAGGGGTCAGGGCCTGAGAAACAAAACAGCAGCTGCCACATAAGGAAGGCTTAAGAGCCCGGGCTGAGCCTTCCAATCTCAGTGCCGTACATAGAAAATACATTTATTCCCTAGGTAAGTCTTCTGAGAAAGGCGTCCTTTTCACCCCCTTCACAAGGATTATGTAGTTTGGCCCAAGGACACATAGGTGGAACCCAGGCAGCTGGACTCCAGAGACTACCACTGAGCCAGAACAAGGATCACTTTGACCTCGTCCCCAGCTCTTGAGCCTGACACCTGACCTGGGATCAGTGACCAGGGCACATAGCCCATGCCATCTAAATTCTTGGCCAAGACCACCACACACACACACACACACACACGGCATCCAACAGAGGCTGGGGATGACTGACAAAAAGCACCTGATGGGAGCCCTGCTCCCCACCCCCCAGCTTGACCCCCTGACCCTGGCTCACTTGATGTCTTCCATCTCAGCACCATAGCAGCTCTCACAGCGATCAGGGTCCAGGGAATCAGGGTCAAACACCTTCACCTCGACTTTCCCGAGCTCTAAGGGGAAGGCAAGAGGCAGGGCCATGAGCCAGGGGCAGGCGCAGTGAAATCGCTACCCCTAACCCTCGCATGGACTTCCCTGGTGGCTTAGACAGTAAAGAATCTGCCTGCAATGAGGGAGACCTGGGTTTGATGCCTGGGTTAGGAAGATCCCCTGGAGGAGAGCATGGCAACCCACTTCAGTATTATTGCCTGGAGAATCCACATGGACAGAGGAGCCTAGAGGGCTATAGTCCATGGGATGACAAAGAGTCAGACATGGCTAAGTGACTAGGCACAGCACAACCCTTGCATGGGCCCTCTGGCCTGTGGCTTAGCAATAATAAACATTGTAATACCTAATATTTACATAATGCATACTATGTATGTGTCAGACACTAAGCATTTCCACACATGTTGTATTTCTTTTAATAAAAGGTAATAGCAATAAAACAATAAAAGTGAATACCAAAGATTAGCTGAATACAGGTCGCTGTACTTTACACAGTCTCTTTTCAACCCCACACGACTCTGTGAAGGTGGAGGTTACTACCCCCACAGTACTGAGAAGGTGCTGAGGCTCAGAGTGAAAAGTGATTTCGCCAATGCAACACTGTAAGCGACAGAGTTCAGCGCTGAACCCCAAATGTAAGCCCTAACCCCTTGCCCTGGTGCCTCTCAGACTGCTCTCTCTGCACCTGGCTCCCCCGCCTTTAACTACCTCACTGTAACTGGCGGTTTCAATATTCAGAACCCTGACTTCTAGTCCTCCAGTAATCTTTTTATTTTTGTCAACCATCCTCAACCAGCCATTTCCATACTCAGTTACTACCAGTGGTCACAAACCTTCCAGAATTCAATGTCATAATCCCAATCTTAAATCTTATCTTCTTTTTCCAGCTCGCTCTCTCTGGTACCCAGAAGCCACCGATTCTTTGTTACCAATATCACCCCTTCATACTCTCACTTCCCTCTTTATTTAAGTTCTATGGTTCAAATGGGTAATGAACTACCTCCTTATTAAATGGTGCTGGAAAAAACAGATATTCACATGCAAAAGAAGGAAATCACACCCCTATTTTACACCACTTGCAAAAATTAACTCAAAATGGATTAAAGACTTAAATGTAAAACTTGATACTGCAAAACTCCTAGGAAGAAAACATAGGGAAAGAACTCCTTGATACTGGTCTTGGCAATGATTTTTTGGATACAACACGAAAAGCACAAGCAACAAAAGCAAAAAGAAATAAGTGCTACTACATCAAAAGAAACAGCTTCTGCACAGCAAACAAACTATTAACAAAATGAAAGGGCAACCTATGGAACAAAGGAAATATTTACAAAAGATATCTCTGATAAGGGACATCAAAAACATTGGAGGAACTGATATAACTCAATAGCAAAAAACCCAATTTGTCCAATTAAAAATGGGCAAAGGAGTTGAATAAACATTTTTCAAAAGAAGACATACAGATGGTCAACAGGGACACGAAAAGGTGCTCAACGTTACTCATCATCGGGGAAATGCAAATCAAAACCACTAGGTATCACCTCACATCTGTTAGAATGGCTATTATTGGAAAAAACAAAAACAAAAAATAAAATAACATTGTCGACAAAGCAGAGAAAAGGGAACCCTTGTGCACTGTTAGTGGGAGTGTAAATTGGTATAGCCATTATGGCATCCGGTCCCACCACTTCATGGGAAATAGATGGGGAAACAGTGGAAACAGTGTCAGACTATTTTTCTGGGCTCCAAAATCACTGCAGATGGTGACTGCAGCCATGAAATTAAAAGACGCTTACTCCTTGGAAGGAAAGTTATGACCAACCTAGATAGCATATTCAAAAGCAGAGACATTACTTTGCCAACAAAGGTCCGTCTAGTCAAGGCTATGGTTTTTCCAGTGGTCACGTATGGATGTGAGAGTTGGACTGTGAAGAAGGCTGAGTGCCAAAGAATTGATGCTTTTGAACTGTGGTGTTGGAGAAGACTCTTGAGAGTCCCTTGGACTGCAAGGAGATCCAACCAGTCCATTCTGAAGGAGATCA
>NW_011494924.1:2303084-2310769 GCF_000754665.1 Bison bison bison | reverse complement strand
CGACAGAGGATGAGATGGCTGGATGGCATCACTGACTCGATGAACGTGAGTCTGAGTGAACTCCGGGAGGTGGTGATGGACAGGGAGGCCTGGCGTGCTGCGATTCATGGGGTTGCAAAGAGTCGGACACGACTGAGCGACTGATCTGATCTGATTATGGAAAACAATATGGAAGTCCTTCAAAAAATTAAAAATAGAATTGCCAGATGTCCCAGCAATCCCCATCTCTAGGTATATATACAAAAAAGAAAGAAAGAAATCACCATCTTGAAGAGATATCTGTAGCCCATGTTTACTGTAGTACCATCCACAATAATCAAGACGTGAAAACAACATGAGTCAATCAACAAATGAATGGATAAAGAAACTGTGACTTGTGCGCCTCTCTGTAAGTGTGTGTATGCATATATATATACACACACACATACTTATACACATACAGAGCTATATACATATATATGGTATATATATGTAATGTTCCAATATATATACAGGAATATATTGGAATATTATATATTCTGAACATCTTATGGAGAAACCTGAACAAAGTTTTTGCCCAAACCAATATATATTATGTATATGTATACGTGGGTGTGTGTGCTTAGTCATTCAGTCACGTCCAACTCTTTGTGACTCCATGGACTGTAGCCCACCAAGCTCCTCTGTTCACAGAATTTTCCAGGCAAGGACAATGGAGTGGTTGCCATTGCTTCCTCCAGGGGATCTTTCTGACTGAAGGATCGAACCTGTGTCTCTTGTGTCTCTTGTATTGGCAGGTGGATTCTTTACCACTGGGCCACCTGGGAAGCTCTGTATGTGTATATATTGGAATATTATTCAGCCATTAAAAAGAAGAATATCCTACCATTTTCAACAACATGGGTGAACCTGAGGATATTATATTAAGTGAAATAAGTGAGACAGAGAAAGACAAATACTGTTATGGTCTCATTTACATATAATCTAAAAATAACAAATTCATAGAAAGACAGTAGATTGTTGGCTGCCAGGGGTTCAGGGGTAGGGAAAATGGGGAAATGTTGGTCAAAGGGCACAGACTTTCACTTATAAGATGAATAAGTTCTGGGGATCTAACAGCATGGGGACTATAGTTAACGATGTTGTAAACTTGAAAGTTGCTAAGAGTAGATCTTAAATGTTCTCACCTCATATACAAAAAAGGTAACTGTGAGGTAATGGCTGTTACCCTACTACGGTAATCATCTTACAATATATATGTATGTAAATCATCATGAACTTACATGATGCTACATTCCAAGTACACAGCCACAAAGCTGGAAAAAAAATCTCTAGTCCGCTGCTGTAATTCTTCTCTTGCACACAAGCACAAGTCACTTGTTCCTCTCTCCCCTCATTGTATAAGAATAGCAAAACCCACCTTCCAGCTGAGTTCAACTCTCTGTGCCTACTTCTTCCTGTGCCTCCCTTAAGACTGCCTGGCAATCCTACTTCCTTTCACTAATGCCTTTCACTCTTCCATTCTCTGAGATGACTAATTTATATCTTTTCCTCTCTCCTTAGGCTTCCAAAATCCCTTCCCCTTTCTCCACTCTCAGCTAATGACCTTGCTTTCAATCTCCACTAAAAAGACAGAAGCAACAGGACCTGGCTAAATCTCAACACCAAACCAACCAACCCACATGCACTCTCTTCCAGTCCCCACCCCACTTTTCTGCTTTCTCTTACAGCTAAACTCCCGGAAGGGTTATCTATACTTGATGTCTCCATTTCCTTTTCTGCTCTGTAATTAGATTTTCATCCCCAACAGTATCAAAACTATTCTATTCAGTTTCCAGTGACCTCCATGTTGCCAACTGCAGTGGTCAGAACAACCCAACCAAGCTGCTCCCAAATTCCTGACCCACAGAAACTGACAAAAACAAATGTTTGTTAAATTAAATCACTAACTTTTGGGGTTACTTGTTACACAGTAGTGGAGATATATATATTCCCCCACCTCTCCCACCCATACACAAAAGTCCTCTTCCTTCTCTGGTCATTAAATCATTCACTCACTCAGACCAAAGCCTTGGAATCGACCTTGACTCCATATCCAATCCTAAAGCAAATTCTATTTGTTTTACTGGTGTTCAACATTTGAATGAACAAATGATAAAGCTGACCAACAAAGCAATCTCTAAGGTGTGAAAAAATCAGAGCTTTCAGGAAGGTTTTGTTATGGAGGGAAACTGAGTTAATGGAGGCACTGGGAGGACACAGAGAAAAGAAAGGAAGCTAAAAGTGAACAACACTCTGAACTAGGCATTATACATGTATTACTTCATTTGATCCTGCAATTCCATGTGGTAGGTACAACTGTTTATCACCATTTTAAGAGCCAAGGGCACGGGCTGCAAAAGACTCAGGCAATCTAATTCAAGGACAAAGACTTAAGCCTTCCTGCATTCCAAGAGGGAAGAGCATTATGGGCTGAAGTCAGTCTGTGGGACAGGGAAGTAGACAGCCAGAGAAGCCTGGGTCCACCGATAGGAGTTCCGCCAAGGCACATAGGACGCATCCTCCGACTTCTGTTACTAAACCACAATAGGCAGGGATTCGGGACCTTAGAATGACAGCCACGTAGAGTACTCTCCTCAATACACAGAGGCTAAAAAGCCAGCATTTCAGCCCACCCTGACTCTTAATAGCTGGGGGACCCTTGGAAAGCCACTTGACTCCTCTGGGTCCTAGATGCTTCACGTATCACTGAGTCAGTCACAGCCCACTTGCCAGAAGGTAGGGCTTGGGCATGTCCAGCTCTGGGATTTGAGATCTGGCCTCTTCCCCCCAAGTTACCATGACGCTCTGCCTCTGAGCTCACGGGAAAGCCATCCTTATCAAGCCGTTTTTTGAACAGGTTGTGCTCCACATCCAGCTGCTGCTCCCCAGCCACATCCATGGCATCGATGCTCAGATCTGGAAGCAGGAGGTCAGGGTAAAGGGCTGTGTCCTAAGGGTAAGGGTTTTGGAGAGTAAGGGGACGCTGAGCTTGTTTTGGGGCGGCAGTGGACTAGGGGAAGGAGGCTCTCCTGGAGTCCAGTCCAGAACCTAAGGCTGGAGCTGTGAACCTGGAAGCCATCTGAGAACCCTGGGGCTTGCCATTCCCACCCATGGTGAGGTACTCACAAGCACAAGGCATGTGCGGAAAGAGCACATTGATGTTGATCTTCAGTTTATCCCCCCGTGACTTGTCCACGTAGAGTTCAGGATGCACCTGGGGCAGGACTACCTTAGTAAGATTTCACCTCAACCCTCTCTTGCCCCATTCCATAAGCTCCTACCACTATAATGCCAAGCCCCGCCCACCTACTAGGCCCCGCCCCTTACCTCTGTGGTGAGGTAATACTGCAGCTCTGACAGGAACAATAGTAGCATAAGAAGGCCACTGACAATGGTCACTGCAGGGCAGGGAGCGAGGGTCAGAATGGCCTCTGTCCCTCTCCCTCTGCCCCCGGCAGGCCGGACAGGTTCCAAGCGCCCCGGCCAACCTCCAGGACACCCCACTCCCCGCGACCCCGACCCCGCCACGCCCTACCCGTGGCGCCCCCGCAGGTCTTGACCCGGAAGTCCTCCAGAGTCTTGGGATAGGCATCGAACTGCTTCAGCTTCCCCAGCGCCTCCATGGGGACCAGCCGGAAAGGGGAAGCCAGAGGGCCCGCCCCGGCAGCCTCCCGCTTCCGGCCCGGAGCTTGGGCCACGCCCCCTCTCTTGGCACGCAGGCGCAGCAATGCCCACGCTTGGCCCCACCCCTTGCTGCGTTCTCACTCAGGCCGCCCCGCCCACCTGTGCTGCTCCTGCCTTTGGCGGCTGGAATGGGCTCCCTTGGGGTGGTTGAGGGGGTGAAGAAATAAGAGGTTAGGTTTTCTGTGGAGCAGAGTGCCTGGAAGAGGACTCCACCGGATAGACACAGTAATAGCAGCATTCGCTTGCCTTGTGCCCGGAGCTGCACCTCGAGTTTCACATCAGACACTTGGAACCTCCTAGAACAGTGGTTTTCACAGTGTCCTCAAAGGGCAGCCTCATTATCATCTGAAATTGGTTAGGAATGCACACTATTGTGCCCTGACACAAACCTGCTGATCAGAAACTCTAGGAATGACTCCCAGGCTATTTCCTGCAGTTACAGCTTGAGAATCACCTCTGTAAAGTCGGTGTGACTTTTATATCCATTTTTCTCAAGGATAAACTGTGGCCGTGGAAAAGCTAAGTAACTTGCCCTGTGTGTGTGTGTGTGTGTGTGTGTGTGTGTGTGTGTTGCTCAGTAGTGTCTGACTCTTTGCTTTCCCATAGACTATAGCCCGCCAGGCTCCTCTGTTCTTGGGATTCTCTCAGTTCAGTTCAGTTCAGTCGCTCAGTCGTGTCCGACTCTTTTCGACCTCATGAATTGCAGCACTCCAGGCCTCCCTGTCCATCACCAACTCCCAGAGTTCACTCATTCTCACGTCCATCGAGTCGGTGATGCCATCCAGTCATCTCATCCTGCCCCCAATCCCTCCCAGCATCAGTCTTTTCCAGTGAGTCAACTCTTGGCATGAGGTGGCCAAAGTACTGGAGTTTCAGCTTCAGCATCATTCCCTCCAAAGAAATCCCAGGGCTGATCTCCTTCAGAATGGACTGGTTGGATCTCCTTGCAGTCCAAGGGACTCTCAAGAGTCTTCACCAACACCACAGTTAAAAAGCATCAATTCTTTGGCGCTCAGCCTTCTTCACAGTCCAACTCTCACATCCATACATGACCACTGGAAAAACTATAGCCTTGACTAGATAGATCTTTGTTGGCAAAGTAGTGTCTCTGCTTTTGAATATGCTATCTAGGTTGGTCATAACTTTCCTTCCAAGGAATAAGTGTCTTTTAATTTCATGGCTGAAGTCACTATCTGCAGTGATTTTGGAGCCCCCCAAAATAAAGTCTGACACTGTTTCCACTGTTTCCCCATCTATTTGCCATGAAGTGATGGGATCAGATGCCATGATCTTCATTTTCTGAATGTTGAGCTTTAAGCCAACTTTTTCACTCTCCTCTTTAACTTTCATCAAGAGGCTTTTTAGTTCCTCTTCACTTTCTGCCATAAGGGATTCTCTAGGCAAGAATACTAGTAGTGGGTTGCCATTCCCTTCGCCAGGGGATCTTCCAAACCCAGGGATTGAATTCAGGTCTCCTGCATTGCAGGCAGATTCTTTACTATCTGAGCCACCAGGGAAAGCCAACTTGGCCTAGATGGTAGGAATTAATGGCAGAGCCTGATTCCAACCCATTTCTTCTGGACCTCAAAGTACTCTGGGACCAAGAGGCTTTGGGGTTAATTCTACCCAAACAGCCTCTCAGTGCTTTTCCTCAGCATGGCTAGTGGAGGTGCCTAGCTCAAATCATTTCAGTAGCATTAGATCAGAGCTTCTGGGCTTTCCACGTGGCTCTAGTGGTAAAGAACCCATCTGCCAAAATCCCATGGACGGAGGAGCCTGGTGGGCTGCAGTCCATGGGGTTGCTAGGAGTTGGACACGACTGAGCGACTTCACTTTCACTTTTCACTTTCATGCATTGGAGAAGGAAATGGCAACCCACTGCAGTGTTCTTGCCTGGAGAATCCCAGGGACTGGGGAGCCTGGTGGGCTGCCATCTATGGGGTCGCACAGAGTTGGACACGACTGAAGCAGACTCAGCAGTAACAGCAGCAGCCACTGCAGGAGATGCAGGTTCAGTCCCTGGGTTGGGAAGATTCCCTGGAGTAGGATATGGCAACCTGCTCCAATATTCTTACCTGAAAAATTCCATGGACCGAGGAGCCTGGTGGGCTACAACTTATAGACTTGCAAAAAGTCAGACACAACTGAGCAACTAACACACACACACACAGACCAGAACTTTGTAAAGAGGGGTTCAGGGAACTCTGGAGAGTCCATAGAAGAAAATTACTGACACATTGGGTCAGGGAAGGCTTCCAGGAGAAAGAGAAGGGACACAAGCTGGGTGCATTGTGGCAGTCCGACTCAGGAGAAGCTGAGTCCCCCTTTCTGTCTGCAGGCTACAGCCTGCTAGGAATGGAAGAAGGAAAGGGCTAATGCATATTAATTGAAAACTGACAACATGCCAATTACTGTTATCCATTCTACATCAGCCTGGAGAAGGGAATGGCAACCCACTCCAGTATTCTTGACTGGAGAATCCCATGGACAGAGGAGCCTGATGAGCTACAGTCCATGGGGTCACAAAGAGACATGATTGAGCGACTGAGCATATTCTACATCAGAACAGCCCTGGCAAGTCGATGCTATTTCAAACCCCATTTTGTAGATAAAGAAGCCAAGAGTTGGACTGACTTTGCCCGAGGTTGCAGGGGGAGTTAACAGGGCAAAGCTGGGCTTCAAGGCCTGATTTTTCTGACTCCAGAGCATGGGTCTTTCCCACACATTAGCTACCACCACCAAGTGCAAGAGAAGTCTATTCTCAGTTGGATGCCCATGAACAGTGTTGACAGAAATTATCCTCTCCTCTCTGTCATATGTCCATTCTATGCCCATTCATGTTTGACTTCCAAGCCCTCCTTCCTCAGTGGGGTTCCCCACTAAAACACACTTCTTCACTCCCTTTTCTTGTATCCCCTGTTATGCAATACCATGGTGAGTAACAAAGATGTGAGTCATACTTACTCTTGAGGAGCTTTCAGTGGGGAGTAGGAAGAGGTAAACAACAAAAAAATGTATGGATGTTATATAAACCACTGAACTGTGCTCTGAAAATGGTTACGATGGTAACTTTTATGTTATGTGTATTTTACCATAATAAAATTTTTTGGAAAAAAAAATAAAGTAATTAATTAACTACCTAAATAAAGGAGAATGTGCCTTGCACTGTGAAGGAAAAATCAGGGAATGTAATAGGGACAGCAAAGTGGAGAGACTTTCTGCTTTAGGAATTCTAGAAGTAGGTAGTCCTTTCTCTTCATAGAGTTCTTCTAGGTGAGCATGATGCAGAAGTCACAGGATACCAAGACGCTGACCAGTTGGAAACTTAGCTCTTCACAATGTCAGGCTTCCCCTTAATGCTTCCAGTCCTCCCCCATCAACATGAGGTCCTTTGGCCATGGGAGCAGTTGGATCCTGTACGGGAGTGCCTCACTCTGCACACTGGGTTGCAGGAAGAGGGGGTCACTGGTCACATGTAGATGCAGCCTAAGCCTGACCAGAGAAGGGAAGGTTTCAGGCCCTTTCCTTGGTTCATTCTGCCCAGTCACAGCCTTCTTTCACCTTACATGAGACTCGGATAAATGAACTTTTCCTTAAATCATCGAAGAAATAAGTATATTTGAGGGTTTCCCTGGTGGTCCAGTGGTGAAGAATCCGCCTACCGATGCAGAAGATATGGGCTGGGAAGATCCCACATGCTGCAGAGTCACTAAGCCCATGCACCACAACTACTGAGCCTGTGCTCTAGAGCCCAGGGGCCACAACTAATGAGCCCACGCACTCTGGAGCTCATGCTCCACCACGGAAGACACAGCAATGAGAAGCCTGTGCACCGCAGCTAGAGAATAGCCCCCTCTCACCACAATTAGAGAAAAGCCTGAGCAGCAGCAAAGACCCAGCACAGCAAAAACTAAATAAATATTAATAAAATTATTTTTAAAAGAAATAAGTATATTTGGGACTTTCCTGATGGTCCAATG
>NW_011494924.1:2298096-2302984 GCF_000754665.1 Bison bison bison | reverse complement strand
AAGACTCTGGGCTCCCAATTCACGGGGCCTGGGTTCAATCCCTGGTCAGAGGAAGTTCAACGAAGTGCAACAAAGTTCAAAGATCCCATGTGCTGCAACTAAGACCAGGCACAGCCAAATAAATAAATAGATAAATATTTTTTTTAAAACAATGAAACTGTGCAAAATTATCAGAACAATCACCTTCAGTTCAGTTCAATTCAGTCCCTCAGTCGTGTCTGACTCTTTGCGACCCGATGAATCGCAGCACACCAGGCCTCCCTGTCCATCACCAACTCCCAGAGTTCGCTCAAACTCAATATGGCAGCAAATTTGGAAAACTCAGCAGTGGCCACGGGACTGGAAAAGGTCAGTTTTCATTCCAGTCCCAAGAAAGGCAATGCCAAAGAATGCTCAAACTACCGCACAATTACACTCATTTCACACGATAGTAACTGCTACTGCTAAGTCGCTTCAGTTGTGTCAGACTCTGTGCAACCCCATAGACGGCAGCCCACCAGGCTCCACTGTCCCTGGGATTCTCCAGGCAAGAACACTGGAGTGGGTTGCCATTCCCTTCTCCAATGCATGAAAGTGAAAAGTGAAAGTGAAGTTGCTCAGTCGTGTCCGACTCTTTGTGACCCCATGGACTGCAGCCTACCAGGCTTCTCCACCCATGGGATTTTCCAGGCAAGAGTACTGGAGTGGGTTGCCATTGCCTTCTCCGAAGGCAGGTCAGGTTGCTTCCTGACCTGCATATAGGTTTCTCAAGAGGCAGGTCAGGTGGTCTGGTATTCCCATCTCTTTCAGAATTTTCCACTGTTTATTGTGATCCACACAGTCAAAGGCTTTGACATAGTTAATAAAGCAGAAATAGATGTCTTTCCGGAACTCTCTTGCTTTTTTGATGATCCAGCAGATGTTGGCAATTTGATCTCTGGTTCCTCTGCCTTTTCTAAAACCAGCTTGAACATCTGGAAGTTCACGGTTCATGTATTGCTGAAGCCTGGCTTGGAGAATTTTGAGCATTATTTTACTAGCGTGAGAGATGAGTGCAATTGTGCAGCAGTTTGAGCATTCTTTGCCATTGCCTTTCTTGGGACTGGAATGCAAACTGACCTTTTCTAGTCCTGTGGCCACTGCTGAGTTTTCCAAATTTGCTGGCATATTGAGTGCAGCACTTTTACAGCATCATCTTTCAGGATTTGAAATAGCTCAACCGGAATTCCATCATCTCCACTAGCTTTGTTCATAGTGATGCTTTCTAAGGCCCACTTGACTTCACATTCCAGGATGTCTGGCTCTAGGTCAGTGATCACACCATCATGATTATCTTGGTCGTGAAGATCTTTTTTGTACAATTCTTCTGTGTATTCTTGCCACCTCTTCTTAATATCTTCTGCTTCTGTTAGGTCTATACCATTTCTGTCCTTTATTGAGCCCATCTTTGCATGAAATGTTCCCTTGGTATCTCTAATGTTCTTCAAGATATGTCTAGTCTTTCCCATTCTGTTGTTTTCCTCTATTTCTTTGCATTGATCACTGAGGAAGCCTTTCTTATCTCTCCTTGCTATTCTTTGGAACTCTCCATTCAGATGCTTATTATCTTTCCTTTTCTCCTTTGCTTTTCACTTCTTTTCACAGCTATTTGTAAGGCCTCCTCAGACAGTCATTTTGCTTTTTTACATTTCTTTTTCTTGGGGATGGTCTTCATCCCTGTCTCCTGTACAGTGTCACAAACCTCCATCCATAGTTCATCAGGCACTCTATCAGATCTAGTCCCTTAAATCTATTTCTCATTTCCACTGAATAATCATAAGGGATTTGATTTAGGTCATACCTGAATGGTCTAGTGGTTTTCCCTACTTTCTTCAATTTGTCTAAATTTGGCAATAAGGAGTTCATGATCTGAGCCACAGTCAGCTCTCAGTCTTGTTTTTGCTGACTATATAGAGCTTCTCCATCTTTGGCTGCAAAGAATATAATCAATCTGATTTCTGTGTTGACCATCTAGTGATGTCCATGTGTAGAGTCTTCACTAGAATAGCTATAATCAAAAAGACAGACAAAACCAAATGTCATTGAGAATGTGGAAAAATTGCAACCTTTATACATTACTGGTGATAAGTGTAAAATGCTGCTGCCACTTTGGAAAATACTTTGAAAGATTTTTCTTAACTTAAATATAAATGCACATGTAAACCAACAATTCCTAGCTGTCTACCCAAGAGAAATGAAAATGCATGTTCCTGCAAAAACTTGTAAACAAATGTTCATAGGAGCATTATTCATAATAGCCAAAAAGTGGAAACAATTCAAATGTCCATCAGCTGGTGAGTGGATAAACACAATGCGATCTAGCCACACAGTGGAATACTACTCAACAGCAGGAGTTAACTCCTGGTGCATGACACATTATAAATTTTAAAAATAATATGCTGAGGAAAAGAAATCAGATATGAGAAACTGCATATTGTATTATTCCATTTATAAACACGGCAAATCTTTAGGGAAAGTGGGGTAGTGGTTGCCTGGAATGAGGAGTGGCATTGACTGCAGATGCAAATAGGGATTTCTGATGGAAATGTCCTAAAACTGGGTTGTGGTGATGCTTATACAGCTGTCTACATTTATTGAATCATACACTTAAAATGTGTGAATTTTATGGCACGTGAATTGTGCCTTGATAAAATTGCTAAAACGCAAAACCAAAGCTAATGTTTCAGGATGTTTTTAAAAGGTTATATTTTGCTAGGGCTGCATAAGAAAGGAATGGGGAACGACTGCTTAATGGGTATGGGGTTTCCACTTGGGATGATGAGTATGTTCTGTAATTAGGTAGTGGTGATGGCTGCATTATGGTGTGAATGTCCTAAATGTCATTGATTTATTGTATACTTTAAAAAGGTTTAAGTGGTAAGTTTTTGAGTGTTTCACAACAAAAATATTATGTTAGTTCATGTAAGTGAAACACCAATAAAGCTTACTATGCATCTATTTCTAGATGATTTTTTAAAACCTTTTTATTTTAAAATAGGTATAGGCATATAAAAAATTATAAAAATAGTAAAAAGAGATCCCATGTACCCATCACCCCATTTCTCTTGATGTATCGTCTTACATTACACAAACCAGGGAATTGACATTGACACAATTAATTAGTCTGCAGTCAGTTCAGTCACTCAGTCGTGTCCAACTCTTTGCGACCCATGGGCTGCACCTCTCCAGGCTTCCCTGTCCATCACCAAATCCCAGAGCTTGCTCAAACTCATATCCATCGAGTTGGTGATGCCATCCAACCATCTTATCCTCTGTCGTCCCCTTCTCCTCCTGCCTTCAATTTTCCCCAGCATCAAGGTCTTTTCTAATGAGTCAGTTATTTGCATCAGGAGGCCTAAGTATTGGATTTTCAGCTTCAGCATCAGTCCTTCCAATGAATATTCAGGACTGATTTCCTTTAGGATTGACTGAATCTTCTTGAAGTCCAAGGGACTCTCAAGAGTCTTCTCCAACACTGCAGTTCAAAAGCATCAATTAGTCTACAGACCTTACTCAAATTTTTTGGTGATTTTTTTTTGTTGTTGTTGCTGTATTTATATGGGATCTAGTTCTCCGACCAAGGGTCAAACCCATAGTCCCTGCAGTGGAATCTTGGAGCCTTAACCACTGGACTGCCAGAAAAATCCCCTGGTGAATTTTTTAAAGCAATAAAATACCCACTGCAGATTTTCACTAGTTATGACAACTGTTTTCCTGTTCTTATCCCATGGAAGAAAACATTTTGATTTTTTGAAAAAATGGGTTTCTAACCCCACCCCTTTATTAAAAACCTTAAAAACAACTCAGTTTTTCATTTTGTTTTTTAACATCTTCCACAGGCCAGGGTTGAATTAAGAGAGTGACGCTGGAGATGAGGAAGGTTGTTTGGAGACAGAAACAAAAGGATTAAAAATGGATTTGGAAATCATGGGAGAGGGAGGAGTCAAGGATAGCATATGGGTTTCTGGCTGCAGCAAGAGGTGAGTGGAGGAGCATCTGCTGAGATACAGAAGTCTTGGGAAGGGTTTGGTTTAAAAGGAGCAACATGAGTTCAGTCTCAGGCTTGTCCGGGGTGATGGGTCTCTGAGACAGCTAAGTCAGGGTGCGACAGACTGCCGGGTTTGGGGGTCTAGAGGACAGAAGTGAAGTCTGAGACGAAGTTGAGCAATTGCAGAGGGGCCGTCACACATAAATAATACTTAAGTTTCCCTGTCCACTCTGTTCCTATATCCCATAAATATTTATTAAATGATTAAGTCTTAGGGATTCAGAGGTGAAAAAGGTAATCACAGGACTTCCCTGACGGTCCAGTGTTTAAGGATCCACCTTCCAGTACAGGGGACGTGGATTTGATCCCTGGCTGGGAAACTAAGATCTCACGTGCCATGGGGGCAATAAACCTGCTTGCCGCAACCACTGAACCTGTGTGCTCTGGAGCCCACGTGCCACAACTAGAGAGAAGCCCACACACCATAATAAAAGATTCCGTGTGACACAACTAAGACCCGAGGCAGCCAAGAAAAAAAAAATGTATATATATATAAATATATGTATAAATGTAAAGGTCAGTCCCTGTCTATGTGGATCTTGCACTCAAGGCAGGCAGCTTGAGTGTGACAGACAGGATAGGGTGGTGGCTTTGTGCCTAAAGGAGGGAGGTCACAATGTGTACTTTGTGATGAGATCTGTAATATACCCCTTGGCAGGGAGGACCCCACTGAGAGCTCAACCTCCTTCTGTGGGAAGGATCAGGGACACACCATATGTTACCTCTCTGCCCTCACACCTTCCATCCCAGGCCCAGTTGGAGGGCCCTTTGGGGATAAGCAAATGGACAGAGAAGTGGGAGATGAGGGCTTGGCAGGAGGGG
>NW_011494924.1:2289609-2297996 GCF_000754665.1 Bison bison bison | reverse complement strand
GAGGTGTGGTGTGGAGGTCTGGGGAGCCACGGAGGCCCACAGGACAGAGAGTTGGGGCGCTGTCTACGACCTCAGGTCCTCACCCCTCCCAGTCCCAGGTAGAGGAACCAGTTGGCCGCCTGCCACTGGAGCCATCGCCTGGGCCACACATGAGGCGCTGGTGGCAGATTTTTGTCCTGTGCGTCTTCTGGATGCTCCTCTTGTGGCTGGTGACCCCCTGCCTGGATCTGAAGACTGACTCGGCACCCCAGGAAAAATGGATGGACATGGCACCACGGCGTTGCAGCTGCCCTTGGTTCAAATTCAGGCAATGTGGCTGCCCGTCCGGGAGTCTCAACCACTCTGTCTGCCACCACACAGCTGGAGAGCACCGGTTTGATGCAGGCTATGAGAAGATGAGGGGGTCCCTGATGGGAGGAGCAGAGTCCACGCGCCCTGGTGCTGTGCTCTGGTGGTCGGTCAGTGGTCAACACTGGGGTGTCCCATCCCGTCCTCCCCTGGGCCCAGGTTACCTCCCACTTTCTGTCCCTAACCCCTGCCCTTGATTCACAGCTTCAACTCCCGATCTCCTGATGGAGGTCTCACCCACTCAGATCTGCTTCCCATCCTCCAGGAGCCAATACCTGAGTCTTGGCCCCCCATCTCTTCTCTCCTGCTGTTTTCAGGACCTGAACGCAGCAAGCGAGCTGGGCAGAGTGTGGAAGAAGCTGCTTGAGGTGATTCCCCAACTCTTAATGAGCTATTTTGATCTCTTCTGTGGGACTTGTGCCCTGATGGGGAATTCAAAGATCCTGCGGGCTGCCAGTATCAGCAACAATGTCAACCAACTCAGCATGGTCTCCAGGTGAGCCTCGAGGAAAGGGCAGGGGACTGGATGGCCAGACCTGCCCCTAGAGTTCTTTCAGTTTCTACTCTCTTTTTTCAGGATGAACCAGGTCCCTGTTCAGGGCATTGAGATGCTGGGGAACCAAACCACGAGATGCTCCATCTCCCACAGGAATGCCAGGGGCCAGGGTTCTTGGAGGCAAGTGCTGCTGCTGCTCCTGCAGCTCTTTGATCTCGCGTGGACTTCAGATGCTCTGAGTGAGGAGATGGTGGTCTGGGAACCCAGACATTCTTAGTGTGGCAGGTAAGGAGAGGGCACTGCAGCGGATGACAGAGGGGCCTCCAAGGAGACTCTCCTGGTTTACTGGGCACACCTGCCAGACCTTCCCAGGTCTCAGGGGCTGCTGAAACCCCTCCACTTCCTAATTCTTCCTTAGATTTCTGAAGGTGGTCCAGTTCCCTAGCAGAATGGAAGATAGAAAAGGCCAGGTAAGGGTTTGACAGGTGGGAAGATGTGGCTGTGGGTCGCTGTGGACTGGGACCCAGGTTGGCCACCTCCCATTCCTCTCCAAGTCCTGGCGATCAGCCCCACCTTCCTCCAGTACAACCGGGGCACTCTCCATCTTGGGGGCTCATGGCTCTGTTCTGGGCCTTGCGTACCTGTGACTCAGTAAAGATTCTTGTTCTTTCCTCACTTAAAACTTTTCCCTGCTGGTGGTCCAGTGCTTAAGGCTCCACACTTTTAATGCAGGGGATGCAGGTTTGATCCCTAGTCGGGTAACTGAGATCCTACATGCTTTGTGGTATGGCCAAAAAATTAACAAAACAAAACAAAACAAAACTTTTCCAAGCTATACCTTCAGCACAGAGTCTAAAAGTTTCTGCCTAGCTTCCAAGACCCTGTGTGGTCTGACCTTTCGCCTCCCCTCATCTCTCCCAGGCTCACACCACGGGTTTCTCAGTTCCGCACACATGCCAGCTGCCTCATGCCTTTTCACACGCTGCTCCCTCTGCCTGGGATGCCCTCCTCTTGTCTCCCCAAAGAACCTTCTCTTATTCCAGTACGATGAGAATCATATGATGCTCTTTTCCGGGGTCTGGGGTCACACTGTGTGCTCAGACTCTGTCTCCCCTGGGGAAGGTGAGCTCCATTCTCCTAGCTTCAGGAGGCAGCTGGTCACCCTTGATGTTGAATGAAGGGCGGTGGGATGAAGACAGGATTCAGCCTGCTGATGCATACATCCCTCTCTCATCCACTAGGATTCCCGCTTTGGATCTGGATCAGAAAAGCAAAGGAGGTGGTCCCCTTACTGGGAGGATGCTAATCAGACCAACAGAGATTCTATCCATGCTCAGCAAGAAGCAGAAATGGAGGTCAGCTACAGTGGACAAGCTCGCTGTTCACACAAGTCCACACAAGTCCTTGTCCTTTGGGCCTGAATGCAAGGGAGTCTTGGAGTTGCGGCAGGACTCTGGGGACATTCAGGGATAAAGGGCAAGAGGAAATTGTATAGTGATCAGTCTGGTGCTGAATAAAATCCTGGCCTGATTCTCCTCCCTTCGAGGACAGTGTTGCGGAGGAAGGGCCCGACTTGACTTTCGTAGCTCAGGGACAATATCTGCATTAATTTCTATGCCTGGTCCCCTGGATCATGCAGGTGGTGTAAATTTAGAGCCAGCTCCATGCCAAGTGCAGACCCAGACTGAGTATCCAGAGAAGTTCATTTCCCACTGGACAAAAGAGATAAGCTTGCTTATATCATCCTATGCTGGTGGGTGAATTTTGGGGGAGCCCAGCTTTTCACCAAAGATTCAGCTGTTTGAGGTTCCCAGTGTTTTGTGGGGGCCTCTGTTCTGATTCTCTGCCTCCCCTAGGATCAAGGTCCTCTGCCTGCATGAGCATTAAACTTCTAAGTTTCTGGGCAGCCCCTTAAGCATCTTAAGCACCCCCCCCAATACTGTTTTTCAGTTCTCTTTTCATTTCTGACATCTAGGGGCTTCCTGTTTTCTTTTAACCTCTGGTCTGCGTTTAAAATACTTTTTATTAAACACTATAGATGTATATGCTTGCAAAATTACCAATTAACTCAGGAAAGATAAACAAGACACTTGAGTGGTAGTTGCCTCTGGGGAAGAGACTGGGTAGGAGGGGAGCAAGAAAGGGACAGAATCCTCCTTTTCACCTATTTTTTATACCTTTTGGACTATGTCCCACAGACCCATATTATACATTCAATAATAAATATAATTTTTAAAAGTTAAAACTATGTTTTGACCAGCAGACTGGATTTTTATTGTAGAAAAGTTTTTAGGTTATCTTTTACTTCATTAATTTGCTAGATCTGGAGTCAAAACTAAGTCTTTGTAGCTCTTCTGCAGTTCCATGAACTTGGTGAGTATGTGATAAGGTTAGTGAGTTCTATGGGCAGCAGCTCAGTGCCTCATTCCTATGGAAAATAACCTGGCAGTTAATCAGAAGGTTAAACATAGAAATACCACGTAAGCCAGCAATTCCACTCTTAGGTAGGTCCCCAAGAGAAATGAAAACATGTCTGACCAGAAACTCGAACCCAAATGTCTATAGCAGTACTATTCATGATAGCCAAAAGGTGGAAACAATCCAAATGTCTCTCAAATGGTGAATAGACAAACTGTGACATGTCCATACAGTGGAATATTATTTAGCCATCAGAAGAGGGCAGAGTATTAACACATGCTACAACTTGGAAGAACCGCAAAAACATGATAAGTAAAAGAAGCTGGAATAGGAGGGAAGGGGACAGGGCATAACTTTTAAAAGAATGACATAGCCATTGAAGATACAATATAAATTGGTTAGAACCAACTAGGTCCAAGAAGGCAGAAGATTCAACTTCCAGTGGATCTTGAGCCTCATTATACACTCCTTGTAATACATCAACATTTGCTAAGTGACACCGCCCACAGGCACCATGACAGTTCTAACAGGGCTAAAAAGTGAGCAGTGGCCTGAATCCTGGAAATTTCTGTGCCTTCCCCAAAACAGTTGGAACGAGCCTCCCTTTTGTTAGCCTATGAGCTTACCCAGCCCGTAAAAACCGATCTAAAGCCTTTTGAGATGGATTGCATTCTGTCTATGGAATGTGTAACCTTCCAGGGTTTTGCCTCTGAGATGGCTCACACTCTGTCCATAGAGAGTGTATCTGTCTCCACAAACAAATAAATCTACTTCTTACTTATCACTTTGCCTCTTGCTGAATTCCTTCTGCACTGAGACATAAAGAGCCTGAGGTTCATTAAGTCCTGAGACCAAGTGTGTGGTTTCAATTAAAAGGCAGTTGTAAAGAAACTAACACAACACTGTAAAGCAATTAGGCTCCAATTAAAATAAATAAGTAAATAAAAGGCGGTGGATTCGAGGGAATCCCTGGTGATCCACGGTGAGGACTGGATGCTTTCACTGCTGAGGGCCCGGGTTTAGTCCCTAGCTGGGGAACAAAAATCCCACAAGTCATGTGGTATGGCAAATAAAACCAAAAAAACACAGATTTCTCTGGTAGTTCAGTGGTTAGGACTCCATGCTTCCAACGCAGGGGAAGGTTTGATGCCTGGTCTGGGAAGTCATATCCCATATGCCACGTGGTAGCACCATCCCCCCCAACCTGAATTTTGCCTGGGTTCGAATCCCATCTGAGTTGTGCAGTTTCAAAGACAGACACAAAAGGTCACATATCGTATGATTCATTTTGTGTGATGTACCCATGATGGGCAAATTCTTAGAAGCAGGAAACAGATGCATGGTTACCAGGGGTTGGGGGTTAGGCAGAACAGTGAGTGATTATTTGATTGGCATGGTGTGTTTTTATGGGGTGTTGAATGAATAAGTCTTGAAAGTAGAGGGAGCTGCTGGCTGCGTGACACTGAATACACTAAATGCCACAGAAATGTGTTCTTAAATGGCTCAGTGTATGTAATGTGAATTTCACCTCAAGAAGAAAAGCGCTTGCATGAAAACACATATGATTATATCCATAACTTTTAAAAACACAAAATTAAATAATATATTGTTTAGTTATACATAGATTTTTAAACAAATTTTGGCTGTACTGGGTCTCTGTTGCTGCACAGGTGCGGGCTACTCTCTAGCTGCAGTGCGCGGGTTTTTCATTGCAGTGGCTTCTCTTGTTGCAAAGCATTGGCTTTAGGGTGGGCTTCAGTATTCAGCTTGAGGGCCCCAGAGCATGGACTTAGTTGCCCCTTGGCATGTGGGATTGAAAGGTTGTTGTTGAATCACGCGAATACACCGGGATTCTTGGCCCCTGGAGGAGAAGAATTCAATCCCAGGCCAGAGACGAGGCTTGATCGCTCAGAGCTTTTGTGTAATAAAGTTTTATTAAAGTATAAAGGAGATAGAGAAAGCTTCTGACAAAGGCATCAGAAGGGGGCAGAAAGAGTACCCCCCTGCTAATCTTCAGCTGGATGTTATATAGTCACTAGCAGTCTGTTAATGAAAGAAAGGAATGTCTTAAAATTCAGAATGGCACCAGGCCCCTCACCCATAAGATGCATTTTGGGATAATCTTGGCGCCAAATGGTTTCTCCTGGGCCATAAAATGATTAACTTGAATCTTGAAGAAGGGCAGACCACCATACAAATAGTTTCATTTACATAGATTAGGGGAACAATATCCATACTGGTTTGTCAAGTAGGTTCTGGGCCGAGAGGCGGAACCGACTTGGAGACAGAGTTTGAGGTAAAGGCATAGTACATTAGCATAGCTTAAGACGGACATTTCCATAAGAAAAAGGCAATGGTTATCTCTAGGCGAAACCAGGTGTCATTATGGCAACACAGTATTTTAAGAGAAACCTCCCTTTAAATTTGTATAGAGAAGGAAAAAATATTGCTTGTTTGTTTCCTCCTGCCGCTTAAGAGAGATAAAAATGTCTGACACTTGCAGGCTATTTCCTCCATTTGGAGACCCCTGGCCTTCCTGCCTGTTACCCTCTCAGGATCTTCCTGGACCAGGGATCAAATCTGTATCCCCTGCATTGGCAGATGGATTCTTAAACACTGGACTACTAGGGAAGTCCTTGTTATATATAGATGTTGCAAAAAGAAAAAGCCAACGGAATGAAAAACACAAAATTCCTGGTGGTGTTATCATCTGGTGGCGGAAAAAGAGCACCCAGTGTCTTCAATGGTATTAATGTTCTTTAAAAAAATTTTTTATTGGAGTGTAGTTTATTTACAATTGATTTACAGATGTGTTAGTTTCTGCTGTACAGCAAAGTGAATCAGTTATACAAATACATATATCCACTCGTTTTTAGTTTCTTTTGGAATGGATGGCTGGAGTTGTTGGAGGCTAAGCCTCTCTCTCTGTGTAATCTTTCACCGCAGACTTCTTCAATGATGGAGGAGGTATTATAAGATTGGAAACTGCAAGGCTGAGGCTAGACATCACACAGTGTCACTTACACAGTATTCCATTGGTTACGTCAAGTCATACAATGACTCCAGATTCAAGAATTGGGGAAATGGACTCCTATTCCTAATGTAACAAGCCAAAAAGAATTTGTGGCCATACTTAAACTACCATTGTGTCCCACAGCGTCAAGGGTTCTATTTTGTTATCCTTGGCCGTTCCTGGAAGAGTCATTGGCTACATCTTGCCTCGCTTGGTTACAGCCTCACCCCGGTTCTCTAGCTTTCACATCTATTCTGTAAGCTTCTTGATATTTAACCAGTGAATTGTCTTTCTAGTTAAGTTTACCACAGTCTGTTTCTGAGACCAAGAATTCCAACTGCTACAGTTAAAAAGGATCAAAAAATCGTACTCTCACCAACAGGAATGAAGGTTAGACAATGACAGAACATTCTTTTTGGTTTTTGTTTTAACCTACACTTCTTTATACCCAAACTATCAATCAAACCCAAAGGCATTGTATTAGTTTCCTAGGGTTGCCATAACAAATTACCACTAACTAGGTAATTTAAAGGGGCTTCCCAGGTGACTCAGTGGTAAATAACCTGCCTGCCGATGCAGGAAACGTAAGAGATGTTGGTTTGATCCCTGGATCAGGAAGATTGCTTGGAAAAGGAAATGCAACCTGCTCCAGTATTCTTGCCTGGAAAATCTCATGGACAGAGGAACCTGGCAGGCTACAGTCCATGCACGCATGTTAAGTCGCTTCAGTTGTGTCCAGCTCTTTGCGACTCTATGGACTGTAGCCTGCCAGCCTCCTCTGCCCATGGAATTCTCCAGGCAAGAATACTGAAGTAGGTTGCTATGCCATCCTCCAGGGGATCTTCCCAACCCAGGGATCAAACCTACGTCTCTTATGTCTTCTGCATTGGCAGGCAGGTTCTCTACCACTACCGCCACCTGAGAAGCCTAGGTTACAGTCCTGCTGCTGCTGCTGCTGCTGCTGCTAAGTCACTTCAGTTGTGTCCTACTCTGTGCGACCCCATAGACGTCAGCCCACCAGGCTCCCCGTCCCTGGGATTCTCCAGGCAAGAACACTGGAGTGGGTTGCCATTTCCTTCTTCAATGCATGAAAGTGAAAAGTGAAAGTGAAGTCGCTCAGTCCTGTCCGACTCTTAGCGATACCATGGATCGCACCCTACCAGACTCCTCCATCCGTGGGATTTTCCAGGCAAGAGTACTGGAGTGGGTTGCCATTGCCTTCTCCGAGGTTACAGTCTATGGGGTCGCAAAAGAGTCAGACACGACTTAGCGACTAAGCAACAACAACTGGTAGCTTGAAACAACAGAAATTTATTATCTTACAGTTCTGGAGGCTAGAAGTCCAAACTTCAGGTTGATGTCCTTTGCGGGATCTGAGTGAGAATCTGTCCCATGCCTCTCTCCCAGCTTCTGGTGGTTGCTAGCAATTCTTACCATTTTGATCTTGTAGACAGACACAGCAATCTACTCTCTGCCTCCATCTTCACATGGCATCTCCCCCTGTGTCTTCTCTTCCTACATTTTCCCTTTTTCATAAGGACACCAGTCATTGGATTAGGGCCCTTCCTAAACCAGTATGAACTCACTTTAACCTGCAAAGACCTTATTTCCAAACAAGGTCACATTCACTGGTACCAGAGGTCCAGACTTGAAGCTAATTTTTTGGAGGGGGACACAGTGCTACTCACAATAGGCAGAATAATGACTTTTCTAGATGTACAAAGATTTAGAAATTTCATTTCTTACATAGCTTTTTTCCTAGGGAATTTTAATGAATGACTACAGATGGTGACTGCAGCCATGAAATTAAAAGATACTCCTTGGGAGGAAAGTTATGACCAATCTAGATAGCATATTCAAAAGCAGAGACATTACTTTGCCAACAAAGGTTCGTCTAGTCAAGGCTATATGGTTTTTCCTGTGGTCATGTATGGATGTGAGAGTTGGACTGTGAAGAAAGCTGAGCGCCAAAGAATTGATGCTTTTGAACTGTGGTGTTGGAGAAGACTGTTGAGAGTCCCTTGGACTGCAAGGAGATCCAACCAGTCCATTCTGAAGGAGATCAGCCCTGGGATTTCTTTGGAAGGAATGAAGCTAAAGCTGAAACTCCAG
>NW_011494924.1:2285935-2289509 GCF_000754665.1 Bison bison bison | reverse complement strand
CTCCAGTACTTTGGCCACCTCATGGGAAGAGTTGACTCATTAGAAAAGACTCTGATGCTGGGAGGGATTGGGGGCAGGAGGAGAAGGGGATGACAGAGGATGAGATGGCTGGATGGCATCACTGACTCAATGGACGTGAGTCTGAGTGAACTCCGGGAGTTGGTGATGGACAGGGAGGCCTGGCGTGCTGCAATTCATGGGGTCGTAAAGAGTTGGACACGACTGAGCGACTGATCTGATCTGATCTGATCTGAAGAGGAAAGTAGCCCTAGTTTACTACTAGATTATATAGGAAACAATGCTTACCTAGTTGCAATATTATAAACACTAAGAACAGACATTTGACTTTCAGAATCAGCCTATAATCCTCTGCCATTCAGTATGGTGGAAGAGTTAGTGAAATGTATCTAGTGAGAAATTGAAATTTTAATTAATTATTTTTGGGGGCTGTGGCACACAGCATGTGGGATCTTAGTTCCCTGACCAGGGATCGAACCCATGCCCCCTGTGGTGGAAGCATGAGGCCTTAACTGCTGGACCACCAGGGAATTTCTAACTGAGACTTTCCCTGACCTTCCAGTGATTAAGAATCCATGCTTCCACCACAGGAGCTGTGAATTTGGTTCCCTGGTTGGGGAACGAAGATCCCAAATGTGGCATGGTAAGGCCAAAAAAGAAATACAACAAAAAATTAATTTTAAACAATCTAAAATTTAAGATGAATGCAATTCAGTTTTTGGAACACTTCTAAGTATACTTTGTTTAACTGGAGTTTGCAGATCTACTTTTCAGGTTGTAAAATTTTTTTAAATAGATCATGTATTTTTGATGAAAACTGAATGTTAAGATTTAGATATACTGTGAATACTGTGAGTGTAAAATACAATTCTTATTTAGAAGACTTAGTTTCAATAAAGAATGCAAAATTTTAATATTTTGTATCAAGAACGTGTTGAAATGATAATATATAGACATACTGGGTTAAATATATTATTCAAATTTATTTTCTCCACTTCCTTTTATTTTTTTATTAGACTACGGCCACTAGAAAATTATACATGTGGCTTGAATATTTCTTTTGGATGGCATTGCTATAAACAAAGCATGTGAAAAGTAATGATACAACAGATTGCTTACACAACAGAATCTGAATGTTATCCTTGATGATGTAAAGTTTCACTTGCCAATGTTGGGAAGTACAAAAAGGAAAAAATTGGCGAATAGAAGTATACAGACACAGGGCTCCCCTGGTGGTCCAGTGGCTAAGACTTTACACTCCTAATGCAGGAGGCCTGGGTTCAATCCCTGGTCAGGGAACTGGATCCCACATACTGCAACTAAGACCTGGCACAGGGAAATAAATAAGCACTTAAAAAAGAGAAGCGTACAGACACAATATCCTCATCTCAGAGAACAAGGCTTTAAGAAACCTTGTCTTGATGTGACAGAATGAGAAACAGAGAGTCCAATGTGTAAAGTCACGACGTGAGCAGGTGGTTATTACTAAACATAATGATATAATTATTTACAGCAGGTAGTCTGTATGTAATATCACGATACGGTTATGTAAGCATATTATTTAGACATATGGAAACAAATGCCCAGAGAATAGTTAGAAGAGGAGGCCTCTGAGGAGGGGCCTCAGGGTAAGGAGTCAGGGAGGCTGGGAGGCTGGGAGGCTGGGAGGCTGCCACTCCACATTAGAAGTCTTTCTGAATCCTGCGATTTTTTTGGGAAAAAGTTTTCAAATACTTATCTTGGTAACAACCTTAAAGGAAAAAAAAAAGAAGAAGAAATTCAACTCCTGAGAGATTTCAAGGGGTGACTACACCAAATATTCACTTTTGTCAAAATGGTAAATTCTCTCTGACCAAAAAAAAAGGTTCCAGGGCTTCTCTGGTGGCTCAGATGGTAGAATCTGCCTGCATTGCAGGAGACCCAGGTTCAGTCCCTGGGTTGAGAAGATCCCCCTGGAGAAGGGAGTGGCTACCCACTACAGTATTCTTGCCTGGAGAGTCCCATGGACAGAGGAGCCTGGTGGGCTACAGTCCATGGGTTCAGAAAGAGTTGGACATGACTGAGTGACCAAGTCATGTCCTTGCCTTCTGGATCTCCTGTTCCTCCACAGCAGACTTGGCACATGGCCACTGCTCCCTCACCCTCCTGTCCCCTTGAGCTTAAATCTATACCTCCTTTGTCAGCCTGACTCTGTGTGTGTTGGTGGGGGTGGGGCATTTGTCAAGAGGCCTGTGCAGAGGAGGTCACGATGCATTCTCTGTGATGAGGCCCCGGATATAACCGGGCCAGTGTGAAAGACCTCATTGGATACTAGTCTCCCTGGGAGACCACCGAGCTCACCAATCGACACCTCTCCTGTCCTTTCAGCCTTGAGCCCAGGCCTTGGCAGGGTTCCTTCCAGTGCTTAGCAGGTGGCTGAGGAGGTGAGAGGTAAGGTGTTGAGAGGGTGTGTGGTGTGAAGGGTTGGAGAAGGAATGGAAGCTTCTAGGACAAGGGACGCTGGGGATGTCTGATGACCCCAGCCCTTTTTCCTTCCCAGTACATGATGTCAGAGCCAATCTACTGCCTGCTGGGGCACCAGCGTCTGGGCCAGAGATGAGGGTTCCATATCTGAAGCTGCATCTGCTAGCCACCTGTGTGCCTACCTTGTGGATGATGGTCTTCCTTCTGGACCAGAAGTCTAGCCAGAATGACCTTCGTAAGATGCCCGGAAATCACTCAAAGACCTGCGACTGCCCCCAGAACTCTTTAAGAAAGTGTATCTGTTCATCTGAGGTCCATGAGTGCTCCACCTGCCTTGGCATTCCCGGAGAGTCTGTCTGGTTTGACGAACGCTTTGAGATGGACGTTGAGCCCTTGATGAGGTCAGAAGTGCCCATGTCCTTTGATGCTTTGCTATTGTGGTTGGTCAGTGCACATTCTTGGTCTCTGTCCAGTCCCCACCCCCAAGCCCAAGCCCTGGCCGTCTCTCTCTCCATGGCCCCAGGCTCTAACCTTCTTCTATAGGTGGTGGGAGCCTGGGAAAACCCCCTATATCTCTCCCTCCTGCATTCCTATGAACTTTAGGGCATGGAGTCAGAGGAGTTTGGGAATCAGAATCAGCAGCCACCCAAAGGGCCTTCCACACACCCACTGGACCGTGTGGGGTGCTGGACTTGTGCAGGTTGGAAACTCAAAGTTCCTATTGGACTCTGGCCTTGGCCTAAAGATTGACCAACATGATGTGGTCCTCAGGTGAGTGCAGGGTGAAAGGTGGAGATCAGGAAGGTCACGACAAATCCTCCTCCTCCCCAAAACGTCTATCCTGCTTTTCTCTCCAGGATGAACCAGGCACCTGTCCAAGGCTTTGAGGTGGACGTGGGAAAAAGGACCACTGTGTGCATTACATACCCCAAGATAGACAGCCCTCAGGATCCTGGTGCCCAGCTGCTGCTGCTTCCTCTGAATTCATCTGGTCTGAAGTGGGTCATGGACATAGTGCAGAAAGACAGCATCATTCAGAAGGCAGAAAATCCTGGGTATGGTGGTGGAGGGTAGGACATTGTAAGGATAGTGG
>NW_011494924.1:2282978-2285835 GCF_000754665.1 Bison bison bison | reverse complement strand
CCCAGGCTTACCTAAGTTTGGGGACGGCTGTGTCAAATGATGCTGAAACTCCCCCACCTCAATCTTGTTTTAGATTTCGGATAGTCCAGGTCACCCATGGAAGTAATGAGAAGGAAGACAAGGTGAGGGACCCAGGAGGGAAAAGGGGAAGGAGTAAAATGCAGTGAGTCTGGTTGGGCGGCCATTGGATGGACATCAGGTCACCACCCTCCTCCATCTCCCCAGGTCTCAGTGATCAGCCTGAGCTTCCTTTAGTACATCCAGCAGAGATGGCTGGGAAAACATGGTCACTTTCCATCTCTGGGGTTCATAACTCTGTTGTATGCCTTGCACACCTGTGACCAGGTATAAGACGCGGTCTGCAGCTCATAGAACTTCATCCCTTTGCCACTAAAAGTGTTTGTTTTCCCAGGGACTTCAGGTTAAGCCCAAAGTTGTCTGGCTGGTTTTCAAGATCCTGCGTGGTCTGACCCTTCCACTCCCCTCATCTCTACCAGCACTCTCTATGGGCTTCTCGGTTCTCTAAACATCTGCCTTGGGCCTTTCACATGCTGTTCCCCTGCCTGCAGTGCCCTCCTCTTGTCTCCCCAAGGAATCCTCTCTTTTCCTTCAACATGATGAGAATCAACTCTCTTTCCTGGGCTCTGTGTGTTCAGAGTCTTCCCTGGGGAAGGTGAGCTCTGTTCTTCTCCCAGCTCCAGGAAACAGCCTGTCGCCCTTCACATTAAGTGAATGTTTGGTGAAGGAATGCTCAGTGGGTGTGGAGGCAGCCTGGGATCCAGCCTGCTACCCCAGAGCCCTCTTCTCTCTTACCCCATCTCCCAGGTATCCTTGTTTGGTTTTGGGACAGACCAGCTCATGAGGTGGTCCCATTACTGGGATGATAAATATTGGTTCAAGACCAACACACACAGTTTTAAAGAAGAGCAACAGGTCATCCTTAAGCTGCAGTGTGAGGGGAAGGTTGCTGTTTACAACTGAGATGGCCTCCAGCCAGTTCAGCCCACTGGAGGCCCCCAGAGGCTGACAGGGGGTCAAGAGGACTCTGAGTGTCAGAGAGGGATAAGGGCTTCAGAAGTACCCTGGATGAAGATCACTCTGCTAGGAAACCCCACATGGTGACATTAAAGGACTACTTTCTCTTCTAGATTCTCAACAGTGAACATTTAATTATGTCACATATATATTTTTACCTTATCAAAAAGTAAAATTAAATGAAAAAGAGGAAAAAGCAAAGCCTAAAGTTGAAAACACATTAAGTGAACCCAACTATACATCAAATTGCTAACACAATCACCAGGGAAAGAGGTAAAGTTCCTTTAAAATTCAATACACTGTATATCCCTTGTAGCATAGATTCTGTGGACAAAAAGAACCACAAAGAAATTTTAAATTTTACTCAGTAGACTTTGATTATAATACTGTAATATTTTAATTTATTATAATATTATAAACTATATAATAAATATCATACAATAAATATGTAATTTTATTAATATTATTAGGAACCAAATACAAAATCGGACAGGGAGAGTAAAACCCCTGGGACATTATGAATTCAAACAGGAAATATCACTGTGAGCTCAATTTTATGTTATGTTTTATGGTAAAATATACATAAAAATGGTCATTTGAAGGTATACAGTTCAGTGGCATTAAGCATATTCACATTGTGTGCAACCACTCCCATCTCAAACTCACAGTTTTCAAAATACGTTGTTTGTGAGTCCAAAAGCCACACTAACATTCCAGAGACAACGATCAACTCTGGAATGTGGATTTCATTTTCTAAATACTTTTCCCCACTAATCTAAAAGTTTCAGGCCTGGACGAGAAAAGTACAAGGAAAACCTGCACAACAAATATGGGACAATTTGAGCATCAAAAATAGCAACTGTCACAGATGAGTCACAGTAGATATATAAAAAATCCTTGAGTCCATATTGACACTCAGAGAGATATCAAAACAATCAGAGGAAACTATTATATTAAATGGGACTGGGGGAGAAGCATTTATCTTGCCTTTTTGGTAGAAACAGTATTCAAGGTGAGCCAAGAACCTGTCAATGAGGGTTTTCAGTCACTGGGTATCCAAAACACACCCACTCCGTTCTTACTTTGGCCGCCCCACAACCACACATAACCTGACAAGATGAAAACATCCCTGGTACAGCTGAGAGCATGTTTACCTGCTCCCCTAAGGGCACAGAGGTGTGCTCAGTGTCTGGCTCAGAGCTAGAGCTCAAGAATTCCCAAAGGTGTGGGCAGTGCGCTTGTCACCATCTTGTTGCAGATAACTGGACCCATATGGCATCGTATAATCATCATTTAGAGGAATAAAGTTATCCACGATGAAAGCAGAGTTTAAAAAACTGGTTGCCCGCCTGGAAAGTGATTAGAAAAGAATGGAGTGGGAAACTGCTGCCTTCTTTTCTATTTCATTTTTAACCATGTGTGTGCAATTGTTTCCTTGGAAATAAATGAAATCAAGGGTATTCCCTGGGTCCAGGGATTCCCTGATGGCTCAGATGGTAAAGAGTCTGCCTGCAATGCAGACCTGGATTTGATCCCTGGGTCAGGAAGATCCCCTGGAGAAGGAAATGGAAACCCACTCCAGTATTCTTGCCTGGAAAAATCCCATGGATGGAGGAGCCAGGCAGTCTACAGTCCATGGGGTTGCAAAGAGTCGAACATGACTGAGTGACTTCACTACAGGTTTAGGACACCACGATTTTACTGCTGCAGCCCTGGGTTCAATCCCCGACCAAGGAACTAAGATTCCACAAAGTGAAAATGAAGTCGCTCAGTCGTGTCCGACTCTTTGCGATCCCATGGACTATAGCCTACCAGGCTCTCC
>NW_011494924.1:2268807-2282878 GCF_000754665.1 Bison bison bison | reverse complement strand
GGGCTCTCCCTCCATGGGATTCTCCAGGCAAGAGTACTGGAGTGAGTTGCCATTTCCTTCTCCGGGGGATCTTCCCAACCCAGGGATCGAACCCGAGTCTCCTGAATTCCAGGCAGACGCTTTAACCTCTGAGCCACCAGGGAAGCCCGATTCCACAAAGCTCGTGACAAAAAAGCGAAAGCAAACAGAAAAACTACCCCCACCCCCAAAGTTTGGTTGGATAGAAATTTACTTTAACCACATTATATTTTCTTGTAGGTTCTTTGCTCAAGAGGGAACAAAGGCCCTCCTTTCCCCTCTCTGCCTCATACTTGACAAGTTCGTTTTGGGAGTAGCCAGCACCCCCTCACGGAGAAGGCAATGGCACCCCACTCCAGTACTCTTGCCTGGAAAATCCCATGGACGGAGGAGCCTGAAAGGCTGCAGTCCATGGGGTCGCTGAGGGTTGGACATGACTGAGTGACTTCACTTCCACTTTTCACTTTCATGCATTGGAGAAGGAAATGGCAACCCACTCCAGTGTTCTTGCCTGGAAAATCCCAGGGACAGGGGAGCCTGGTGGGCTGCCGTCTATGGGGTCACACAGTCCCACATGACTGAAGCGACTTAGCAGCAGCACCTCCTCAGAGAGGCACCACACAGGCCTTTCTTGCCTTTTTCATTCCTGTGCCCATTGTACTTGATTTCCATGCCCTCCCTTGTCAGCTGGACCCTGGGCTGAATGCCAAGGTGAAGGCAGTCTTACCCACAAAGCCTATATGCAAAAGCTCACAGTGTGACCTGTGCGGTGGGGTCCCTGATACTACTGGGCTAGCATGAAGGATCCCACTGGGCATCAACCCCTTTTCCTCTGGGGAGGTCACAGGATACACCAAAAGCACCTCTCCCCTCCCTCCTCTCAGCCTCCAGCAGAGCACCCTGCAGGGCTCAGCAGGTGGCTGGGGTGGTGAGAGATGTGTTATAAGGAGGTGTGGTGAACAGGGTTGAGGAAATGATGGAGGCCATGGGGCCGTGGATACTGCTGGAGTCTGTGGCCACAGCTTCCTCCTTTTCCAGTGCCTGCTGTCTGAGTCAGCCTGCCTCTTGGCCTGTGAGTTGTCCCATGAATAGGAATGAAGCCTTCATGATTGGCTCTAGGTTGGTGTGCTGCCTTGATGGCTCACCTGTGCCTGGTGCTTCTGCTCTTTGGTTGGAAAAGTCTCACCTGACGGGCTAGCTGGTACAACTCCCAGAGTGGCCATTGGTCCCAGGACCCACAGATGTAGCCCTTGACGCCACATACCCAGTGTACCCAACTGGCTTGGCAAACACTTTGAAAGGGCCCTGAAGCCCGCTCTTCCTCCAACATGTTCTGTGATGGTCTTCCTGGCCAGTGAGTCTCCTCCTGGCACCCAGGTCATGCTGAGTTTCTCTGCCACCAGGCCCTGGAGATGAGCTCCTCCTTTCAGTATGTGTTGTGAAGTTCTGTGACACACAGGTTTGATGAGTATTTGTCAAATGAGTGAAAAGTTGGATTAGGAGCAGGGGGGAAGCCAGCAGCCCATTTGATGTCATCCATTGGATTTTCCCGTTTGGGCTTGGGCGGACTAGCTGAAGAGGTGGCCCCGTATACAGGGAGGAGAGCTAGAGCCAAAGACTCCTGCATGGCTTGCAAAGCACCTTGCAATGGCAGAAGGCGAGAGATTCCACCAGCTCGTGTATGAGACAACTCTTAGCCAGCAACCAGCCTCAGACTCTTGGTAGGATTGGAATATGAAGAACAGGAGAGGGAATGACAGGGAACCAAGACAGGGGGTGCAGGAACAATGTACGGGTTATCAAGCCCTGAATAAGAGCTTCCCCTGACTCCTGCACCCCAACTAGTAGCAGTAAATAACTAAGGAAGAGCTAAATTTAAATACACATTCTTACCCTCTCCTGCCTCCACACAGATGACCACTAGCTGGGAATAGAGAGTGCCCGAACTCAGATGGAAACATGACTGCCTTCCCTCATATCTCTCCTCTGACCATTGATCCATTCAAGGGGGTCAACTCTTTGCTTCCAAGTCCTTCCACCTGTGCCAAGCTTCAGGTGCTACGAAGGCATATAAAGAGCTGGGGACGTTAGTGACAAAGGACTAAGAAGAAAGAGGTCCTAGGGCTTCCCTGGGGGTCCAGTGGTTAAGACTTCGCTTTCCAGTGCAGGGGCTGTGGGTTCAAACCCTCAATGCAGAGGTGTGGGTTTGATCCCTGGTTGGGAAGCTAGGACCCCACATGCCTTGGGGCCAAAAAAAAAAAAAAAGGAAAAAAGATGTCATAATGTCCACTCCATACTGGGCTGCCAGTGTGTCAGGCAAGACTCTCAGCGGGGCCAGAGAACACAGTCCTTTTTTATCTGGAGAAGCCTCACTCCTCGCCTTCACCTCCGTCAGGGTCTAGGCAAACCCCTCTGGTCCCAGGAGCATAGAAAGTAAACTGCAGGGGGTCAGGGCCTTGAGACCCCTTGTTCTTGTCTTTCCTTCTCCTTGCCTGCTTTCTCAGCTTCCTGAGCAGAGCTAAGCTGCACCCCAGCATCAAGGGGTTGGGGGAGGGATCTCATGGCTCAGAGAACCCTGATGGCCCCTGCTCCTTCCTCCTCCCCGCCTCTGCTCACCATCCCCCAGGCTCTGCAGGACTCAGCATTTCCATATTGCTCAAGTAGTCCCTTCCTCAGCCGTGGGAGTGAGTAGGTGGTCAGTGGGACAGGAAGTAGGAGGTGAGGTGTTGGGGGGAACAGCTAAAGGCCTCACGTGTCCTAAGATTAAACAACTAAACCAACTAGCTGCCCCAGGGTCTGGTTCCGTGAGCTGAGATGAGAGTAAAAAACCCTTAGATGCTCAGTCACGTCCGACTCTTTGTGACCCCACAGACCCACCTCCACCTCTATGCTGGCACACAGGGGTGAAGTGGTGAGTGGTCTGTGTCTTCTCCATGGGTATAAATGCTGGGAAACCTAACCCAGGTCCAGCCGGCCGAGGAGGAGCTATTCCAGCTGGTACACGGGTCACGGCCATACCGAGTCCTGTTCATGCCTGTCCTGGGCTCCACGGTGGGGAATTCGGGATTACCATTGATGAGCACTGCATTGCACTCTGGGAGAGCAGGTGGGAGGGTGGTAAGTAGTGTGAGGCTGAGCCCCAGCACCTCCCTGACATTATCCTTTCCTATCTCTGCAGAATGAACCAGGCTGCATGTCTAGGCTCTGAGAACAGCGTGGGCAATGGAATCTCCCTGCACATACCCCACCGGAGAATGCCCTCCACCTAGAGGAATGCCCATGTCCTCCTAGAGTCAAAGCCTCCGGAGCTAGTGTGGGCTGCAGAGGGCATGAGCCAAGATGAAAGGGCTCCTTTCCTCAGCTGGAGACACAGAGTTGGAGCAGACAGCCCTCAGCCTTTAGGTGTAAGTGTTGATCTTGTCCTCACTCTGCAGTCTGATCAGACTCTCCCCACCATCTTCACCGTCAGTGTATACTACCAGCTTTCCCTTCTCTACTTCATGCCAGGCAGCTTTTTCAGCCTTTAAGTTGCTGCTAGTCCCACATGGGGAAGCAGATGAGCAAAGTTAATTAGGTTGCTATGTGGTAACTGTTGCTCTTACATGCAAAGCATGAAGCGCAAGAGAACAGGGTGCAGCCCTCACCAGACCCAGCGCACCCTGCAAACAAGAACATTGCCCAGACTCCGACTCAGTTCTCACGTCCTCTGCTCTTAGGATTCTGGGGCCTCGAGCAGCTGCTATCAACGCAGAAAAGGAGAAGGCAGGATGGAGGGTGGGGATTTGTGGATGGAGAAGACCCACATGCTCAGCTCTGATCTCCATTCCCCTAGGTTCTGGAGATCAATCACACCGTCCTCAAGTGCACCCTTGAGAACCGGCTGGAAGATGAGACAGTGAATTCCCATCCGCCAGATTCACTGCACTTGTTAGGACCTGTTGCATGTGACAAGAAGGAAAAGGGACCTCTGGCCTGATGCCCTGGAGCAGGTGGGGTGCTGCCCCGAAGACCCATACGCTTTCCTCCATGCTTCTCCAGATCGGATCTCTGGGTTTGGAGCAGATGGGAAGAGCAATTGGCTCCATGACTGGTAGGACTATCCAAACAGATGACCCTACTGTTGGCTAAACAAAGTGTATTATAGGGACTTCCCCAGTGTTCCAGTGGTAAAGAAGCCACCTTCCAGAGCAGGGGATGCAGGTTTGATCTCTGGTTGGGGAATCAAGATCCCACATGCCCTTTGGCAACTAAGCCCATACTCTACAACTACCGAACTTGAGCTCTGGAGCTACAACTAGAGAGGAAAATCCCATGTGTTGCAACTAAGACCCAACACAGTCAAATAAATAGATATTAAAAAGAAAAATGTGTTCTAGGAAGTTGGAGCAGAAAAGCATATACAAGCTAAGAAGGTGAAAGCAAGACGACAGTTAATAATTGAACAGAGGACTAAGCCTGATGGAATATCTGCTGGAGAGGGGAGCCCCAGGCCTGACATCCAGAGTGGGGTGAGGGGCTATTGAGGATTGGATGGGGAGGCAGAAGCAGGTATAGATTAACTATTTACTGGATGAAGACTTAGCTTGGCTGCCTCCAAAATGCCTTTCATGTGCTGGAAACTCTCTTCCTGGTCCCAGAAGGTGTATGGGGCTTAAGGCCTCAGCTTACGACCTATAGATAATGGAACTGAGAAGAAACTCCAAGGCAGACAACAGGGTCCCTCTGTGAGCCTCTAAGCTAGAGAACCAGAGTTGGGGACCAAACAAAGTTAAGGACCCTAGAGAGATCAAGCTTGTCCCTGAGAACTAGAGTAGAAAAGGCCAGGTAAGGATCCTGAGCCACGGGGAATCTGACTAGAGGTGGGGACCAGCCGGCATCTTGGGGGCTCCAGATTTAGCTCTGTGGGGGGGAGGGGGTGGTTAAACTGTAACTTTTTACTGAGCATCCGTGTTGAGTCCCATGCATGGGCTTTGAAACCAAGCTCCAGCAGTGGCAAACACCCTCCTTCCCACGCTGTGTGGTGCGATGGGATGTAATGGGGCCTGAGCCTTGGGGTAAACAGGTCTGGGGTACTGTGGTGCCGATCGCAAACCTCCCCACTCTTAGCCGGCCTTAGCTCCATTCCCAGGCTTAGGTAAGAGGAACCCGATTATGGTTGGAGAGCCAGAGGAAGGTCATGCCTGCTTCTCTGAAGAAGACTGTTCTCTTAGGCTGTGATGAAGCTGCCAATACTAGGCCTTAAGCCTACGCACTGCCTCCACCAAGGTCAGGCCACAAGTGATGAGTCCTGCCATTGTCCATCCTCCTTCCTGGTTTGACCCATGGCTGGACTACAGAGGACCAGAGTCGGTTGCATCTGATATGCCCTGAAAGGGACACCCTCAGGACACTCACCCAGCACAGAAGGGGATGAGGCCAGATAGAACTTCTGAACATGACGACTGACTTTAGCCAAAAGCCCATTCAGTGTTTCTGAAGCCCAGACCAAGTTTTAAGTCAAGAACATGTGACGGTTCCTCATTACCCATGAGTTCAAATCTAGATCCCCAAGGCCCTCCCTCATCTCCCTCGCTGCCCATCCCACAGGGCAGACCAGTCTTCTCACCAGAATGCTTGGCCACCCACCCAAGTCCTCTCCAGCCTTCGAGGGCCAGTTCATACCTTCCTGCCTCAGGCCCGGGCATTTCTACAGCACTTCTAGGCAGCACACAGAACTGACTCTGACTCAGGGATGGGCGTCTGCCTGGTCCTGTCAACAGGGCTCAAGCTTCCTGTGGACAGGGGCTCTGTCTTGTGAGCCTTCTGCAGCTCGTCTCTGTCAGAATGCAGGCAGATGACAAATTCATGCCGCCTGACAGGAATCTTTAGTAAGCCTTCCTTAACAGATGCTCTTGATGTACTGCTGTTTCCCAGCTATACTGTAAAGACAGCAGTAGAGAACAAATGCCAAGACCCAGGGTTTATTACTGAAGGGGGAGGTGACAGAGGGTGAGGGACTGGATAATGAGTTCTCGAGAGAGGCTGCAGATACCCACTTGGCCAGGGCAAGGCATTCTCGGGGTGACTGCAGGTTGGCAACAAGTGTTGTGTCTTCATTCCCCTGTGAGTCGGGGCCTGCCTCCAGCCTTGTGGGTTTCCTCCCCTCTTCCTGGGAATGTCCGCCGACCTGGGGGTCCCAGGTTGGGTCACAGAGCCAGAACTTGTTCTGGCCAACTGCAACTGTGTGGAGCAGCCACAACCCACTCTACCGCCGTCTTGTCTGTCTGCGTGCTCCCAGGCTGTGGCTGCTACCTGGAGGCGCCTTGAGCAGGGCTGGGGCTGGGGCACAGCAGGATGGGCCCGGGCGATGTCAGGCTTTGAGTCAGGGACTCATCCAGCTTGCGGGTCTCGGCCTCCAGGACGGTGGCCTCGGGGGCCTGGGCCACGGCCAGGAGGGAGTGAGAGAGGCTGTGGTGCAGGCCCGCCAGCTCACGGCTCGTCTGCACCGAGCGGGCGATGTAGTCCTGCTTCTGCTTCCGCTCCAAGGCCAGCTGGGCTCGCAGGAGGGCCACCTGGGGGGCAGGAAAACCAAGAGGGCAAGAGCCATGGAGGACCCTGAAGCTGCCCACCCCCTCCTTGCTTGGCTCCTGTGGCTCTTGTCAGACCAGCCTTTGAATCAACTCCACACCCATGAATCTCAGGATTAGGCTTTACAGTATATAGGGCAAGGGCTGTTGGGAATCAGAGAATCCAGTGATTGTCAATCCTGGCTGCACAGGAGGCTCAAAGAGGGAGCTTGTAAAAAAACAAAACTATTCATGTGTTTACATGTAATAAAATGCCCAGATTTTAAGTACATTTTAACATATTTCCTAACATACATATTCATGTATAACTACTATCTCAATCAAGATACAGAACGGTTTAATTGCTATAGAAAGCTCCATCATGCCCCTTTGGGAGATTTTAAGAAACATTCTGACTTAACTAGACAAGATGAGGCCTGAGCATCAGTAATTTTTTTCAAAGCTCCCCAGATGATTCTAATGTGTATAAGGGTTGAGAATCACTGACTGATCCATTTCTCAGATGGGTACACCGAGGTGGAGTTATTGGGAGCTCAGGGCACACTCAGGATGAGGGTGGGGCAAGAGAGGCTCCTCGTCGAGTGCAAAACTTCAGGAGGTGCTCCAGGTCCAAAGGGAGGCCTGCCCTGCCTCATCCTAGTCTGGGCCTGTCTCAGCGATCACTTTATATGAGTCTAACAGAATTCAAAGTGAGAGCTTGAAGTATAGTCAGGGCCTTCCAGTAGTGACTACTGATTTCTGGCACAGGTTCTGAAATCAGAACTTCATAGTTTTAATTACTCCTGGGCCTTGCAAGACAGGGTGAATCTTCAGGTGAGACCTCAGAGGCAAGAAGGCACTTGAAACAGGTTCCTGGAGCTTGACCTGAGCTCTGGGGTATGGATCCTGGCGCCTGTGCCAGGCTGCTCTGCCTGGTGTGCTGATGACAGTCCTGCCTGCAAGCGTGCATGTGAGGGCGGAGGAGGCCCGGGTGCTTCTGCTTGGTTCAGGCTGTCCTGTGAGAATCCTCTGCCTGCTCCTCAGCCTTCTTCCCTTCCCTTTCTCAGTAGGTGGTCTGGGGCCTGGAGCATACTTTCTTCCCCGCTCCCACCCTAAGCATAGGAGAGGTTAAGTGCACTCAGTGTAGTAGGTAGAGCTGGGATGGCTCTGCTTGCCTCCCATGGGGTCTGCAGTTCTTTGAGGCACGAACTATCTTCCCCCTCCCTGCTGGACACGCACGAGGGACCAAGCACATAGCAGACACCAAAGCCTTGCTGTCCGAGTACCAGGGAGGGAAAGAGCCTTAGAAGATGGAACCTTCTGGAACGTACCTCTTTCTGCAGCTCAGCCATGTGCGTGGAATCCGAGGAGACTTTCTGTCCTCCTCTTCCATCCTGGGGGAGACAAATATTGTTCCAGGGGAACAGGCCTTCCATCCGGGGTTTGTGCAGGCCTCCCACAATCCTGGGGCACCAGGGCCTGGGGGCAGGAGAGGCCTCAGAGGGTCTAAACCAAACCAATGGGCAACGCCCATGGAGACTTGATGCCAAATGTCCCAGAGGTTTGGATGGGATTGGCTTCTTTGAGGCACCTCATTTAAAGTACACCGCATATCTGCCTCGTGCTAGTCCCGGGCAGCGCGTGAAGGATGCAGAGGGGAAGTGGGACAAGGGCCCTGCCCTTGGGAAGCTCTCTTTAAAGGAAGGGGGATGGAGGGCTGGGACGTGCTCAGCCACTAGGGACAGTCCCTGCCTGCCAGGCTCCAGGACTGTCGACTGATGGGCATAACTCAGTCAAAAGAGTGGTTTGCGGTGTCTTCCCCTAAATCCTTCTGGCCACAGAAAAGATTGAGGGCAGGAGGAGAAGAGGGTAACCGAAGATGAGATGGTTGGATGGCATCACTGACTCAGTGGGGAAGCCTGGCGTGCTGCAGTCCTTGGGCTTGCAAAGAGTCAGACGCGACTTAGTGACCAAACGACCACCAGGAAACACCTTGGACCCATATCTTGTTAATTCAGTATTGCAAAGGGCAAGGAAGTCTAAGAGGTCCACGAAGCTGCTATTGAGCCCCTAGGTACATCGGGGTGTGGCAAGCACCACACACTGGGAGAGACCAGAAACCCATGAGCTCTGCTCCCAGGAGCCTGAAGCACTGGTCTTGGGGCAGATGGACTGAACATCAGCAAAGGCTGCTCAGAAGGCAGGGCTGCCAGCCTTGATTCAAGGCCCAGTCACTGACGTTGGGCCTCTTTCCTGGGTCAGAGACAGTGCTAGGCGGGGCAGAGCCTGGTCAGGACGGGCCCTCTGGACTGGCTGAATCGGCTTCTTGCCTTGGATACACATTGCAGAGGACTGTTTCTGGTGGCCGGGCTTGGGCTCTCCGGAAGCTGCAGTCAATGAAAATGGACAAACCTGGGGTGTAGGGGACGGTGTTGTGGCTCCACTGCTCTCTAGGACCCCTGCCCTCGAAGCGCGCGTGGACTCCCTCTTCAGTTTCCTCCGCTCTCGCTCCACCTGCAGAGGCTGGGTATGAGTGAGAGCCCAGGGCTTGGGCTTGGCTCTGGGCTGCAGCTGAGCTGCCTTTTTGGGGAGCAGGCTGGTGTGAGGGGTGTGGTGTGAACATAAGGGGGCGTGAGAAGCTGAACTGCGTGGAGGAGAGTCTGTGCTGGGACAGCCCTGAGTGCACAGTGCTGCTGCAACAGAGGACGTGGGGCCAGCCTCCTGGGCTTCCAAGCAGGGCCAGCAAGTCTTCTGTAGAACTTGAGGCACTGTGGGCCATTCAATCTTTTTCACAAATACTGGTGCATCCCCACTTAACTTTATTTTCAGAAATGGAGAGCAGGCCAAATCTGGTCCTGGGCTATCGTTTCCAAACCCCCCGCTCCGGGGGCTGCAGAAGTGGGGATGTGCACCTTTCTTCAGACTGGGAGCAGGAGCCAAGGACTGGAGTCACCCACCTGCTCCAGGGTGGTCCGCAGCTGGGCGTTGTGGTGCTGCAGCCGGCTCCGGTCAACCTCCAGCTGCGCCACCGCTCGCTGCAGGTGTTCAAGCCTCTGCTCCCAGCGCTGCTTCTCCTCTGCCTCAGGACTCGGCTCCATCTTCACCTCTGAGACCTGAAGGAAAGAGACCTGTCAAGCTCACCAGGGCAGCCCCTGAGACAGGGGAAGGCGGGGGAGCTAGACAGAGGGCAAAGGATGAACCAGGCAGGTGTGCGATTCAGGGACCCAACTCTCAGGGGAAGGGGACAAGCCCCTGGACAGGCACTCCCTCCCGGGCCATCTGTTCTCCAGGCCCCCAGCTCACCTCTCCCAGCCGGATGCCGGGCTCTCCTCCAGGCCCCTGTTCTGCTTGGCTGGTCAGGCCCAGGCTGTGGAGTCGCTCCTTCTCCAGAGCTTGTCTGGTGAGCTCTAGTTCGTCCTGGGACATCAAGGTGCAGAGCAAGTCACATCATGGTGACCGCACATTCAGAAAGTGAGAGGAACATCCGCATGTCCACTCCACCCTCCATCGTCAACAATCTCATCAGGTTTATAGTCTTATTTTTCTTGGCACCTCTCAGCTATTCTAGTGCAGAACCTTCATTTTACAGACGGATAAAACAAAGGAACAGAGGAGGATCTTCCCAAGGATACACGGTGGTCTAGGACTAAAATCTGTCTCAGTTTATTTATTTTTATTTTTTGGCCATGTTGCATGGCTTGCAGGATCTCAGTTCCCCAACCAGGGGTTGAACCAGGGCCATGGCAGTGAAATCCCAAGCACTAAACCACCAGGGAACTGCCTGGACCTGTCTCATTTTAGATCTTGCCTAAGCTAAGTGACAACTGAGAGCACTAGGAATCATGCAGAGGTGGGAACTGTGTCATGGCTTACTGGCTATGTGACTTGGGTCAAGATAGGAGCTCTCTCCAGACCCCAACCACCTTTGTAAAATACAAAGCGTAGATCAAGCCTCTGGGGTTAAACCTTTTTGGATAAATGGGAAGACTAGTGTTTAGATTATTTTCTAGACGCTTGAGGGTTCATAAATAGCGAAGGTCAAGAGGGGAGACAGAGAAGAGAAGCAGATAGTCTACTTGTGCGTGGTGGCCGTCTGGGAGGGAGGAGAAACTCAGGAGTACGAGGCCATGCTTGAAAGTCAGCCTGCTTAGGTCTAATCCAAGTTCTGCCCATCATGAGCTGGATGATCACCGACAGGTTACTTAACCTCTTTTATGGGTTATTCCTCAACTATAAAATGAAGATATTAACTGTTCCTGCGTCTCAGGGTTGTTGTAGAAAAAGAAAGTGAGAGAACAGTGCCTGGCATGTAAAATGCTTAAAATAAAAACTGATGCTACTGTATAAATGTCCATCGACAGATGAATGGATAAAGAAGAGATGGTAACTATATACAATGGAATGTTTTTGAATGGATAAAGAAGATGTGGTAAATATATATAATGGAGTGTTACTCAGCCATAAAAAGAATGAAACAATGTCATCTGCAGCAACATGGACAGCCTTAGTAAGTAAAGCAAGTCAGACAGGTAAAAACAAATATATCACTTATACTTAGAATCTAAAAAAATGATACAAATGAATTTATTTACAAAACAGAAGCAGACTCGCAGATACAGAAAGCAAACTTACGGTTACCAAAGAGGAAAGGGGGAAGAGGGATAAATTAGGAATTTGGGATTAACAGATATACACTACACTATTATATATAAAATAGATAAACAAGGATTTGCTTGTATTACACAGGGAACTATATTCACTATCTTATAATTACCTATTAATACAAGGGAAAAGAATCTGGAAAAGAATATAGGTATATTCAGTTATATATATATATTAATATATATATATACATATATACACACACACACACTCTGCTATGTACCTGAAACATTGTAAATCAACTATACCTCAATTTTAAATAATAATGCTACTGGGACTTCCCTGGTGGTCCAGTGGCTAAGACTCCTCGCTCCCAAGGCAGGGGACTCAGGCTTAATCCCACACGCCACAACTAAGGCCTGGCCCAGCCAAATAAATACTGTGACGCTACTATGAAGCGGGCTCCTTCTGAAAAATGTCCCTGAGTATTTTGGGAATGGGGGTACCAACCTGAACTCCATTACTGAGTAAACACGGCTCAGTAATTCCCAAGTATAGAAAGTGCCTTCCCGCCCACCTATGTATCTGACTTTTTTCTGTGCCGGTAAGAATAGGCCTAGAAATAGGAGAGGAGTCCCACTTACTGAAAGCTTCTTTCTTGGGCACTTTATTTATATTATTGCTTTTTGGACTCAAAATGGCTGTATGGGGCTGATATTATCATTCCATATTTTATCAATGAGAAAAACGAGTCAGAGAAGAAAAAGCACTTACCCCAGGTCACACAGCTACTAAACTGCAGAACTGTATTTCAAATCCAAGAACTTGACTCCAAAGTTCATAAATGAAACCCTTTGTGTGCATATTGTATTTTAACCAGAACAGAGATTTGGGGGCTCCGGGAAGGCTAGTCCCTGCAGGGCTGTGTGTCTGAGGTCGGGGAGGGGGTTCTCCAGTGCTCACATCCAGTCAAGGGACCAGGATATAGAGTCGACTTATCAGGAAAAATGGGCTTGGCTCCTCTGGGTAAAATAGATAATACCTCTCTACGTCCAGCAGTAAACCCAGCTCTCCTGATGACCCACTGTGTGCAGACCTTGTGCTCAGTGCAAACATGACTAAGACATGGCCCTGACCTGAGGATAAAGGTCATACTCTAAGGTCACTTCCTCTGCCGTTCTACATCCTGCCTAGAGGAGCCCACTTTTTCTAACTGTTGATATCTCCCAAGTCTCTACCACTGGCCTCAATCTCATCCTTTACCTTCAGCTCAGTTTACAGACCCGCCCACTGGACCTGTCCCCTTGCAGGTCCCACAGGTACGTCACTCGTTTCCAAACTGACCGCACTATTTCCCTCTTGTTCCCCAAACCCTCCTCTATCTCAGTGAGCAGAAACCTGGGCCCTGTCTTTACTTTGTCATTTCTTCGTGTCTCCATCCACACTTCCTATCTCAGGTCACCACCTCCCCGCTGACTCCCACTTACAGCCTCCTACTCAGTCTCCCCAGATCTCCAGCTGCTCCACAGGGCAGCCTGAGCCATCTTTATGAACTATTATATATCTGATTCTGTCATTCCCTGGGCCCAAACCCTCCATCCGCTTCCCACTGGTCATCCAGGTCCTCAACATGCTGACAAGCCCTAAACGATGGGCCCCTGCCATCCTCTCTGCTCTTGCCAGCCCCCTGCTCTACGTCCCAGGCAGCCTCAACTCCCTGACTGATATTCTACGTTCTCTCTCCCCTCCTTTTCTCCTCTCCCTCCCCTACCTGTGCTGGGCTACTTCCTTACAGGTCCCTTCAGATCTAATCTCAAACATCACTTTTACCAGGAAGCCTTTTGGGACCCAGGAAAGGCGGGGCATCTCTCTAGTTTGCTCAGAGCACACTAAACTAATCCTAATTAAGCACTAACCCCGAGAGCTGCATGCACGGCACAATAATCGATCTTCCACTAGACCGTTAACTCTGGGAGGGCAGAGTCTGTGGGTGTCGCCTTGCCCCTCCCACCCCACACTAGCACACTAACTGGGATTCCACTGTGTTGAGGTGTCCGTGACCTCACCTTTACTTACACCCTGAGGTGCAGATGGCCCCGGAGTCTTACCCGCCACGACGTGACTCACCTGCAGCCTCTGCTGCTCCGAGTCCCGCTCCAGCACGGAGGCCTGTAGGAGCAGGGCCGCCTCCTGCAGACTGCTCACGCTGGCCTTGCTCTGGGCCAGGGACAGCGCCAGGTGCTGGGCCTTCTCCCTCCACTCGATCTCCCTGGCCTCCGTCTGCCTCAGGGCCCTCTGCAGTCGCTCCAGCTCCCGCTGCAGCCTGGGCCCTGAGGAGTCGAGTCGGGGAGACGGCTCCTCCCTGGGCGAGGTTTTGTGGCTGTGGGGTGCGTCCTCCAGATTCTTCCTTTGCTGGGCCTCCCGCAGCTCCAGGAGCTCGTCTTCCTTTTGAGCCAGGGTCCGCTGTAGCTCCCTGAGGCTCTCCCGAAGGCCCCTCACCTCTTCCCCTTCTCTCTCGTGCCTGCGCTCCTGCTTCTCTTGGGCCAGAGACTTCTCTAGCAGCTGCCCCTGCCTCCTCAGCTCTCTCAGCTCCTTGTCCCTCTGGGCAAGCGCCTGCTGGAGCTGCTGCACGGTCTCCTGGTGCCGGAGGTCCCCGTCTTGGATCTCACCTTCCCGCTTCCTCAGGGTCTCCTCGAGCTGCCGGGCTTGGGCCTGGCAGGAGTCCAGGGCGGCCTGCAAGGTGGCCGTGCTGGCCTCCAGGTTGCGGCTCAGTTCGGCCTGCCCATGAAGATGCTGCTCTTTCTCCTGCAGGGCGGCCTGAGCCTGGCCAAGGGCCTTCTGCAGAGCTTCAGCCTGGCCCCGGGCAGCCTCCTCCTGCCGTTGGGAGGCCTGGCCCTCTGCCCGTA